>NW_026068167.1:794698-871952 GCF_014885135.2 Alexandromys fortis | reverse complement strand
TGCTTTCCAAAGTGGTTGCACAAGTTTGCATTCCCACCAGCAATGGATGAGTGTACCCCTTTCTCCACAACCTCTTCAGCAAAGGCTATCATTGGTGTTTTTGATTTTAGCCATTCTGACAGGTGTAAAATGGTATCTTAAAGTTGTCTTGATTTGCATTTCCCTGATTGCTAAGGAAGTTGAGCATGATCTTAAGTGTCTTTTGGCCATTTGAACTTCTTCTGTTCAATTCTCTGTTCAGCTCAGTGCCCATTTTATAATTGGGTTGATTAGCCTTTTACGGTCTAGTTTCTTGAGTTCTTTATATATTTTGGAGATCAGACCTTTGTCAGTTGCGGGGTTGGTGAAGATCTTCTCCCAGTCTTTGGGTTGCCTTTTTGTCTTAGTGACAGTGTCCTTTGCTTTACAGAAGCTTCTCAGTCTCAGGAGGTCCCATTTATTCAATGATGCCCTTAATGTCTGTGCTGCTGGGGTTATTGCCACTGTGGTTTATACCCAGCTCCTAGACAGACTCTAACTTAATGTTTCCCCCCTCATTTACTGGATAAAACACCTTATGTTACTTATGGAAGAAGGGCAGATGAAGCACAAGAGTTATAAAATTTACTCAAGATTACAGAGAAAATGTAAGGATGAGGACTAAACTTTCTGGTCTATTTGTTTCCCATTTAATTTATTGACAACAATTACTCAACACAGCATTATATTCTGTGATGCATGTTTCAATACAGCTAGGATTTATCAACAGGAAGACTTAGGTTTCTGTACACTGTTAAGAAAAATGGACTCTGGTGCTGGGATTTTAGCTTAGTGGTAGGTTGCTTGCCTATTGTGTATAAGATCCTGGATGTGAGTTCTTTATGGCTGCAAGAAAGGACAAAAGGTGGACTTTGTTGAATATGATGATTTATGTCTCTAATCCTAACACGTAGGAGATGGAGTCAGGATAATCATTCAGGGTTACCTTCAGCTACATAGTGAAGGTCTAGGTTAGCCTGGGTTATTTAAAATCTTGTCTCAAAACACCCCAAACACCCGCAAACAAACAAAACAAAATTAAGAAAAGACTTCTTGAGGGCTGGAGAGATGGCTCAGTGGTTAAGAGCATTGCCTGCTCTTCCAAAGGTCCTGAGTTCAATTCCCAGCAACCACATGGTGGTTCATAACCATCTGTAGTGAGGTCTGGTACCCTCTTCTGGCCTTCAGGCGTACACACAGACAGAACATTGTATACATAATAAATAAATAAATATTTAAAAAAAGAAAAGACTTATGATATTGAGGAATTTCTGTGCTAAACTATTAATGTTAGTTTATTAAATATCTATAAATTATTAGTTTATTGTAAAATATTTATAACTATATAAATATTTAGATTAATAAATTATATATATTTCACTACTGCTTTTTTAAAAGATTTGTTTCACTTTTATTTATATGTGTATCTGCATGTTTGTATGCCACATGTCTGTGGATATTTAGAAGACAGGAAAGAATATCAGAGTCCCAGGAACCAGATTAGAGGTGGTTATGAGCTACCTAATGTAGGTGCTAGGAATCAAACTCAAGTCCTTTAGAAAAGCAGCAAATGTTCTTACCCACTGAGCTCTATCTCTATCTCTTTTCAGTGGAGTTTTGTTATTAGTATGTCTAGTATGATAGTTTTTTTTTAATAATATCCACTTTAAGCAAGTTACCATAGTAGATCAGATAAGCCAAGTTTATTGCTTTAATTGCTACATTGAAGTTACACAACTTTAGTTGCACAATATGTTTAATGGTTGAGTAAAAGTAAAAACCAAGAGGGCTAGAGAGATGGTTCAGTGGTTAAGAGCACTGGCTACTCTTCCAGAGATCCTGAGTTCAGTTCCCAGCAATCACATAGTGGTTCATAACCATCTATAGTGGCATCTGATTCCCTATTTTTGCATAAAGTTGTACATGTAGTTAAAGCACTCATATACCTAATAAAAATAGAAATAATAAATAAAAGCTGTGATGCTTTGTTTTTTGTTTTGTATTTTGTTTTAATTTTTGAGACAGGGTTTCTCTGTGTAGACCAGGCTGGCCTCGAACTCAGGACCCCTCACACCCCGCCCTGTCTCTGCTGGGATTAAAGACATGCACCACTATTCCTTGCATGATGGCTTTTCAAAGTAGCAGATAGATACTTGTTCATATACTGTGCTGTACCATGTGTAGTTGTTACTTTTCCTATTATTGTGATCAAATATCTGCCAGAAGCAATTTAAGGAAGGAAGGGTTTATTTAGGCTCACAGTGTGAGGGAATCCGTCAAGGTGTGTGGTGGGGGAGTGTGAGGCAGGTGGTAACATTGTGTCATACTCAGTAAACAGGAAGATGAATGCCAGTGCTTGTGTTGTCACCTGCTTTCATTTTTATTTGGTTAAGATCCTGTCCCGTGGGATAACACTACCCAAATTTAGCTTGGGTTTTCCCTCAGTTAAACATCTCTGGAAACACCTTCAGTACACCCACAAGTGTACTCCTAGGTAATGATAAACCAAGTCAAGTTGATGAAGCTTCATCATACCATGCTTTTGGAGAGCTCATTTCAGATAAAATACTTCATTCAGAAAGACTTTTGATTGAGTTTTGATACTTCTCTTTTTGGCTTTTTGAGACAGGATTTCTTTCTGTATCCTTTGCTGTCCTGAAACTTACTCTAAAGACCAGATTGGCCTCGAACTCAGAGATCCACCTGCCTCTGCCTCCTGAGTGCTGGGATTAAAGGTATGCGCCACCACTGTCTGGCTTGATACTATTTTCCTTGATATCCTTGGGGGAAAGATTTATTATAAGTGATTTTCAAGCTGAATGCTAGTTTTAAATGTGGTGATAAGCTTGGCTTCTTTCATTCTGTTCTTTTCCTCTTTCAATATTTTTTTTTTCTAAGATCAGGTTTCTCTATGTAGCTTTGGTGCCTGTCTCAGAACTCACTCTGTAGACCAGGCTGACCTCGAACTCACAGAGATCCATCTGCCTCTGCCTCCCAAGTGCTGGGATTAAAGATATGTGCTACCACTGCCTGGCTTCCTCTTTCAGTATTACTTTATAATAAAATCTACACTTTGAACCTCTAGGCAGAAATTGACTCCCATTCTCAGAAGATATATGATACATATCTTTAATCTACTAAAGTGATTGTTTTTCTAGCAAACTTTATTGATTGGATCATTTGATTTTGTGAGAGACCACAGGTCTGAAAGAACAGTCTATTGTTCACTGCAGATTGCTGTATAACAATGGTCAAAACAGCAAAGATGGCACTTAGTAAGTAGAGTGCTTGCCTATCATTCACCAGAGCCTTGGATTTGATCCCACATAGTAGAAACTGGGTAGGATAATGCATCATACCTGAATCCCAGCACTCAAAGATGAAGGCAAATGATTTGAAGTTCAAAGTCATCCTCAAGTATATGCTGAGTTCACAGCCATTCTGGGATACAGATGGTCCTGTCTCTAACAACAAAAAAGTATCTTATCAGCCGGGCGATGGTGGCGCACGCCTTTAATACCAGCACTCGGGAGGCAGAGGCAGGCGGATCTCTATGAGTTCGAGACTAACCTGGTCTACAGAGCTAGTTCCAGGACAGGCTCCAAAGCCACAGAGAAACCCTGTCTTGAAAACCCCCCAAAAAAAGTATCTTATCAGCTTATGAATGGATTTATCTTATAACACAGAACAACTCATAAAAACATATTTATGGGTCCTGTGAGGGAGCCCAGTAGGTAAAAGCCACACAGTTCCTGTAACCTGAGTGTGATCCATGAAATCCATGTAGAGGTAAGAGGAAGGAAGGAATGACCTCCCAAGTATTGTCCTTTAACTACAGGGAGTTGTGTCTTGTGCACATCCACATTCACTCACATATTGTACACATTTTAATAAATAGATAAAAATTTAAAAGTTTACCCTGATCAGACTAAAGATCCCTAGGCTGGCTGTAAGCACACTAGTAGAGCACTTGTCTCGCACACACAGGGTCCTCAGCTCAGTCTCCAGTATGGCAAAGGGAGAAAAAAAAATTTTTTTTTTTTGCTGTGGTATTCCTTGTTTTATATTTGACCACTATATTTAACACTTTGCCTTTTTGTTTTCTTTCTTTTATTTGCTGCTGCTGCTTTTATTTTTTTTAACCTATAGTACTAGAGATTGAACCTAGGGCCTCACACATGTTAGCCATGCACTCTGTCACTTAACATGATACTTCAGTTTTTTACCTTTTAAATATTGAGTCAAGGACTCACTAAATTGCAAATGTGCCTGTCTTAAGAACTAACTAACTGTGTAGTCCAGGATGGCCTTGAATTTGTGATCCTCCAGCCTCAGTCTCTGGAGTAGCTTCAGTCCAGGTCTGTGCAGACCCAGCAACACTGCCTTTTAGAATTACTGTTTTGATGTTTGTTTAAAAGCCTTGAACAACTCTATGGCATCTCCTAAATATAGAAACAATGAAAATATTCCCAAATCACAAAATTAACAGTTAATTCATCTTCAGATGCTAAACTTGTTAGTTGGCCATAGGAAGTTCTTTTCTTTTTTTTAGTTGGTTGGTTGTTTTGGTGACAAGGTCATACTTTGTAACTAACTCTGGCTGGCCTGGAACTCACAGAGATCTACCTGCCTTTGCTGAGGTTAAATGTATATACTGTTAACAGAAAGCTTTTAAAAAATAATTTATTTAACTTTATTTTTATGTGCATTGGTGTGAAGGTATCAGATCCTCTGGAACTGGATGAGTTATATTAACTGCCATGTGGGTGCTGGGAATTGAACCTGGGTCCTATGGAAGAGTAGCCAGGGCTCTTAACCGATGCACCATCTTTCTAGCCCCTAACAGACAGCTTTTAAAAAATTTTATTTATTCTCATCTTATATGTATGCCTGTTTACTTACAGAAGAATTATGTATGCATATGCATCATGTGTGCTTGGTGCCTGCAAAGGACAGAAGAAATTATCGGACTCCCCCCAAAACTGGAGTTACTGGCAGTTGAAAACCACTATGTGGATGTTGGGAAACGAATCCAAATTCTCTAGCAAGAAGTGCTCTTAACTGCTGAGCCAACTTTCCAGCCCCATAGGGAGGTTTTTTTTTTTTTTAATTTTAAATTTTGTGTTTGTTTGCTTGCTTGCTTGAGACAGGGTCTCATTGTTCAGCCCTGGCTGACCTGGAACTATGTAGACTAGCCTGGCCTCCAACTCAGAGAGATCTGCCTGCCTCTGCCCCCCAAATGATGGGATTAAAGACGTGCACCACCAAGCCAACCCTGTTTTGTGTATTATATAACCAGGTTTTCATAAACTGTTGCTTCTGCCTCTGCCTCTACCTCCTCTACCTCACTCTTCCCTTTCTTTGAGCTGTAAGAACATGAGAATGTTGAAATAACTGTATTAAGAAATACGAAGTTGGGACTGGAGAGATGGCTCAGAGGTTAAGAGCACTGACTGCTCTTCCAGAGATCCTGAGTTCAATTCCCAGCTACCACATGGTGGCTCACAACCATCTGTGATGATATCTGATGCCCCCTCCCACCCCTGCAGGCAAACATGCAAGCAAACACTATGTACATAATAAATAAATAAATAAATAAATAAATAAATAAATAAATAAATAAATAAAATCTTTAAAAAAAAAAGAAATACGAAGTTGAACTTTTCTGCAGACTCCGTAATTACCCAGGAAGCTAGACAACGGATTAGTGTGCTTTTCTAGATAATCTTTTCAGATTTATGGAAAATTATGAATTTTGTTTTCAAGTTAATTGGTATTTTTAAGTGCCGTAGTAGTTTAATAGCTATTTTATAATCATGAAAGTTTTGCTTTTAAAAATTTGACTGAAACCATCAATACCTGTGTGCTATCTGTGGGAAACATTCTGATGCTAGTAAATTTTCTAATTTGCATTGAAATTGCTTAAAAAAATGACTTCCCAGAAATCAGAAAAATGTCTTTTTGTCTAAGTGTCTCTTAATAGTGAATAAGCTCTGGATTTTGTTTTTTAAGTTTCTCCTCGGATACCTGTGAAACTCAGGTAGTGGCATTAATTAACAGTAGATACAGTAACTCACATAGCTTACAGAGAATAGTGATTAATTTAACAGAAGTCGTACTTTATTTTGCTTTTTTGAGACAGGGTCTCACTATGTAGTCAGGGATAACAAACTCGTTATGTAGACCAGGCTGGCCTCAAACACATAGAGATAGATCCTCCTACCTCTGCCTCCTGAGTGCTAGGATTAGAGGAATACGTGGTTTTGATCACTGTATAGGGTGGGTACCCACTTCTGCCCTCAGCACTTTTCTTGGATTCCTCTCCCCGCTAGGAATCTGTAGATGATGTAGAGATGGAAGGAAGATAACAAGACTCAGACTCAAAACAAAACCAAAAAAAATTGACAAATACCACAATGTGGGTATGAAGATACTGCCATGGAGGTTTTTGTATGGTACCATGGAGATAGAGGAAAATACTCGAATTTAACTTTTGAAATTTGGATCTGAAGAATTTGGTTTTCTTAAAGTGGGTAGAGGGGTCCAGACACCGAAGAGATGGTTCAAAGCATTTGCTGCTCTTCCAGAGGACTCAGGTTTGATTTCCAGTAACCACTTTGCAGTTCATTACTGTTCATAACTTTTAGGTACAGGGGATATGACACCCTTTTCTGGCTTCTGAGGACATCAGGCGCAGACATGGTATACAGATATGCACAGAAGAAAAACATACATGCACATAAAACTTTTTTTTAAAGTGCACACAAATTTTAATTTTTTTAAATTAACAATTGACTTGAGAAGATATCATAGCCAATAAAATGCTTGTAATCTGAGTTAAGTTCCCAGAATCTATGTATAAAAAGCTAAGAGTTCTAGTTTTGAAGGGACCTTAATGTCAGGCTGGCTAGCCTGGCTGGCCTGACTTTAATGACCATAGATGCATTTTTATTTCTCTCTGCTGCAGGTGTGTTCCATAGGTAATGGTTATTGTACCCAGGGTCTTATGTATGGTAGGCTCTAGACTTTTTTGGAGACAGGGTTTCTCTGTGTAGCTTTAGAACCTGTCCTGGAACTCGCTTTGTAGACTAGGCTGGCCTCAAACTCACAGAGATTCACCTGCCTCTACTTCCTGAGTGTTGAGATTAAAGTATGCTCATCCCGCAAGGCCCTAGTTCTTTAAAATTATCATTGTGTTACTTTTTGTAATTATTATTATGTTACTCCTGGAACTGGAGTTACACATGGTTGTGAGCTGTCATGTGGGTGATAGGAATCAAACCTAGGTCCTCTGGAAAAGTAGCAACTGCCAGTAATTGCCAAGCCATTTCTTCAGTCCCAAGCCCTAGCTCCTTGAAACTGTGGGTTATGAGCCTATGTGGGATTGAAAAACTGAATGCTGCAGGGGTTGCAGAAATATCGGGCAGCAGTAAAACGTTTCTGAATGCACAATGACTAAAAATTGATTCAAAAATGAAATGCATAATTAGTCTGAAGTATTTGCAGCAGTGCTCACCCATGTTACATTGGGAACCTTCACTGTAGCCTTGCACTTTGCACCGCACTTGCTTTCTCAGTGCCAGAAGATTCTGCCGGAAACACCGTAGCCCAGATTCCAGACTATTGTGTGTTCTAGTTGCTGTGTCTTCCATTTTATACAAACTGTTCTTCAATTACAGGAACATAATAGTTTTAATTATGGAAAATAAAGACTTAATATATTCCCTTATTGTTGTTCTTCAGCATTAACTATACATTAGTGTATCTCTAGATTGTACTGTGTTAGAATGTTTGATTTTTAAAGATAGCTGTTTAAATTGCTAGAGATAATATGTATCTTTGGATAAATTTTGACTTGGGATTAGGAGAGAATTCTAAGAATTTCTGAAATGACCCTTAATATATTTCTGCCACTTTGTATTATCTATTTATGTGAAATGATTTTCTCAGAGTTGATGATTATAAAATCAAAATATTGATCAGCTTAGAAAATGTTAGTGATTTGTCAAGTCCTACAGCATCAAATATTTGGCCTAGATTTAATTTATGTAAAATAAAATAAGCACGTCTACCTCATCAGTATAAATATTTCTTTTGGTCTTTAATAAATGGTGATATTACAAATATACCACAGAGTTATTTTTAAATATTTTTCATGATTTAGTATCAATAAATATTTTATTTGCATATCTATTTTATTTCCTATGTGTGCATTCACATATGTGCCCGTGAATGTTGAGGGGTGAAGTTAACCTCTGGTGCTCAAGTGCCTTTTTCCCATGGGTGCCTGAACTCACTTAGGCTTGCATGGCAAATGCTTTACTGCCAGAGCTCTCTTCGTAGCCCATTTTTGATTTTTTGAGACAGAGTCTCATGTAATTCATGCTGGCCTCAAAGTCGCCTTGTTGCTTGATGCTGGCCTTGAACTCCTGAATATAGGAATTATAGGTGTTCACCACCACCACATTTTATGTAACTATATCTATAGACCTAGGTTGTATAAAAAATCGGTCAGGTGAAGAAAGGTTATAACTGGAGAAATGGTGTAAGAAGCTCTGTGTAGTCTTGAATAAGACAGGAAATAGATTTAAACATCTGTGCAGTAATACTGTGTCTTGGAGAACAGAGGCAGCAGAATAAAAATTTTCGACCATCACAAATTGAAATAAGGCGACTGTGTAGTCAGTCTCCACATCTTCACATATTGAGCCTACTCCACATAAGGTTTCCGTAACTCATCTGGAAGGTGTTGGAAGGATAAAAATAGATTAATGTTAAGAATTTCCAGCCTAGGAGTTTTCTACTTTTGCCTACATATCAATTGTCAGTTCAGGGGTTGGCCATTCTTGGTGCAGTGCAAAGGATGCGTTTTATACCAGAGTATCAGAGCGGCCACATTGACAGGGCGGTGGCCTCTGCTGCCCCAAGCAGTTCCTTGCCTGTCCTTTTCTAAGTGGAAAATCAGAGGCAGACAGTGTAAAGGCCTAGAAAGCCAGAAAGACTAATACGTAGGCTTTAGACCGAATTAACAGGCTCTTCTGTAAAGAAAGCCTGGCCTGCAGAGTCCTTGGTTCTCCGCTGACTGACCAGTCAGCCTTGTTAATGTGGGAAAGCCACTTGGCCAGCCTACTTTTTCTTTATGTCCTTAAAGAATCCTTAAACACAGCCAGGGCTACACAGTGCAACCCTGTCTCAAAAAAAAAAAAAAAAAAAAAAAAAAAAAAACCAACCTAGAGAGAATGGATGGGGTTTCTGGAGATCTGTGACATCCATTCCTTTAAATTACTTATATCTGTTTGTAACCTTCTGTTGAGACCTGCCGTTCTAAGCAGAGCTCCAGATGATTTGATTGATTCAGCTGCTGTTTGGAGTTCAGTATTGTGATACCTCACTGAAGATGAGGAAGATGGTGGTGTTTCTATAACAGTTGACAGTTATAGAGAAAGACCAACATTAAGCAGACTGTCATAAAACAAACAACTCTGAAGTAGTCAAGTGTGTCCTGGTTGTGCCTGGATTGGACTAGAGGCTCAAGATGCTTGCTTTGGGTAGTGACTGACTTTTTGAGACAGGTCCGGGCTGCATCTCAGGCTGGCTTGGAACTTGCTAGGGAGAGCAGGATCCACCACCACTCCTGGCCTGGGACTAACTTGATCAGGATAAAGTGAATAGAGCTAAGAGAAGGAAACCAGGTCTGGGAGAGATAGCTCTGTAGTTAAGAACAGTGACTACTTTTGCAGAGGACCTGATTCAGTTCCCAGCACCCACGTGGGCAGCTTGCAACTCCCTGTAACTCCAGTTCCAGGGGATCCGGCACCCTCACACCAAGAACAAATATAAATGCACATAAAATAAAAATAAAAAGAAAGAGGAAGAGAATGAGGATAAGGAGGAAGAGGAGAAGAAAAGGGAGGGAGGGAAGAAGGGGAGGAACACAGAGAGAAAGAGAGAGGGAAGGAGGAAGGGAGGGAGGGAGGGAGGGAGGGAGGGAGGGAGAGAGAGAGAGAGAGAGAGAGAGAGAGAGAGAGAGAGAGAGAGAGAGAGAGAAATCACTTCCTGATCTCTACACTGTGTCTGCCAAGGGTGGGTTTTCTAGGCAAGAGGAGTCAAGATGTCACAGAGAAAGAGGGACTTAGGAAGCTAAGTAGGTTTTAATTGAGTGCCTAGACTCGGAGCTACTTCCTGCAGTGGGTGGGTATTAAAGATGACTCAGTGCTGCCCAGCCTGGAGGAATCCGTTTGCGAAGCCCTTGCTTAGTTTTCTCTTAGTTTTGGGAAGAGGCTACTGAGTGCTGTACTCACACAATAGGTACCAAATTCAAGGGCAGAAAGCAGCCCGTTCTACCCCCTGTTGAGCTGCGTGATTTGGGGTACTGCTTAATCTCTCTGAATTGCCAGTCAGTTTAAGAGTGGTTACAGCAATTTTCGGTATTTTTGTGTGTTTCAGGGGTAGCTAGAAATCGGTCGTGTCCTGTGTTTCATCTTAATCTAAAAAATAAATTCTCTTTTTGTTTAGGTAAAGCTTTGTTAAAACCCCCTTTTAAAGAGCAGTTTGCTAGTCTGTTCTTGCCCAAACATCTAGAGAATAACTAGGAAAGGAGCCAAGATCAGATCCAGGATCTGCAAGCATCGTTAGCAACTGAGCATATTTCTATAAACCAATAAAGGTTTTTCTATTTTGTTCATCTGTTACCCTTATGGTGTTGCCACTTTCACATGCAGTGTCTGTAGGCGGGAGTATAAGATAACAGCATTGCACAAATGAAAGCCGGTGGAAAAGGGCTGCTTTCCCTTTAAGGCAGCTTCAACTTCTGCTCCCTCCCCTTTTCCTGATTGACAAACCTACCCGAAGTCACGTGATCCGCCTCTATTTGAAGGTCACAAAAAGCTGCTTCCTTTAGAGACTGAGGGGGAGAGAGAGAGCAGGAGGGAGAGTGAGTGAGAGAGTTAGTTCTAGCCAAAATGGCCGACAGAGTCTCTGCTGGTTTCTGAATATTTAAAATACAAAATACAGATAGACAAAAAGAATTCATTTTTTGGACCTTTTTTCATTTCCATTTCTACCTTGTATGCCTCAATTTGCTGGATTTAAGCACTGCTGCACTTTATGAGGTTGGTAAATATTTTCAATTTTTAAAAACCAATTGATTTATATGGATCGTGTCTAACCGTTTTCACTAGTCGTGTGCAAATCGACATTTCTTTAGCATGGAGCCTGGCTTCAGACATTTCGCGAATCTGTAAATCAGACCCGTGATGTACTTTTGGCTCAGCATTTTAGAAATGGAAAAGACTTGGTAAAATATTTAAATTTTGAAGTGATTTAATTGCACTTTTAGTTTATATGTACCTTTTTATCATTTCTATCATGCAAATAAACGACGCTTTGAGTAATTGGAATTCGATATTTAGGAAGAGGTTTTTTTTAAAAAAAAAACACAAACCTCTCCCTCCCCCCCCCCTTTAAATCTGCTGCAAAAATTTGCATAAATATAAATGGGTTTGCATTCTTTCGTCTGCTAAGGCCGACAAAGGATCCGGGAGGACTAGCCCTAGAATGGGAAAGCTTTTTTCTCTCTTTCTCTGTCTCACACCGGGCTGTGCTTCTTGAAGATGTGTAAGCCTAAAGTGAGACCAGATACATTTTAAACTAGGTTCAGGGGGTGACCGAATTCACCAGATTTGGGGTTATAGATTCCCCTGCTTGCTAGCAAAATGTGGCTCACCCTCTCCTCTGCGCGCGCTCCTTTGCACTGGGTCCCAGTGTGTGTTCTCAAATGTGCAGCCAGATGCGCTTTTATTTTGATCGTGTCTTCAGCCAAATGGTGGGTCTGTCTTGTAAACACGATTATTTTAAAGATATAAATGGCTCTTTACTCCGTTTAGAAATCGTTTCTTTTCCAGTTCTCAGTGTATATTGGTCTTCATTTCACATGAAATAAAATATCTTGTTTAATGTTAGTATTCAGTGCCAGTTGAGTGTGTGTGATTTGTGTCTTTTTGGACATGTATTTGTTGTAAAGTGGTCATTTAGGATCATATAAACGAATGTCTGAGTTTGTTAGTAACCCTGAAAGTGCAGTGCCTCAAGTTAAATTCCTTTACTCCTAATGCAGGATTCTAGAAGGCTGAGGAGGCTGGAAAGAAAGCCGAAAACTTGCTTTCTCAGGGCCACCTCCCCCTATCATTGTGAGAATGTGATGTAATGCCTCTCGGTCTGGTGTGCTGAAAGGACTGTAGTTTGTGATGTGGCGGGTAAATTACCTCCACCCCTGACAAAATCCCTCCCCCTCCCCCCAAGCATATCCTTGGCTCTAAGAAGCCTTGCTTTCTTACCTCTTCTAATTTTGTGTCCTCTTGATTTGTGCTGTGGCATATTGGCAAGAGAAAAATACCATTCTTCTAAATCTGCTACATAGTTTAGAAAAGACATTTTAAATATGCAAATGATTGACTTGTCATACCCCATCATTAAATATATAGACTTGGATTAAAGCTAATTAAGCATAAATGGAATAATTTTGATCAAAAGGGAACAGGATTTTTTTGGTTTTGTGTTTTTGTTTTTTGTTGTTTCCTCTTTAATTAATCTAATTATGAGATGCTAACCAGCTGGGCCTTAAAGTGTTAAAAAATAAGATGGGGAAACTGCTGGACCATTTTGAAAATTTGACAATGTGGAAGAGGGTGTGTAGTGCCTTCAAAAGCTTTTTATTCACTGTTAAAATGCGTTGGCCTCTCGTGCTGAAAATGGCCTGTTTCTTTGGGCCAATTGTGTGTAGATGAAGGGACTTTTCACGCTAATTTAACAAAAGACTTTCCATTTGAATACGTAAGGATAATTAGTGTTCTGTCTCAGAAGAGCCATCATTTTATTATTTTTTAAAGTAATGTTGTTGTTAGATTAGTAATGGTTCCGAGCAGAGAAGTGCCTGAAGTGCT
Organism: Alexandromys fortis; assembly: GCF_014885135.2. Taxonomy (NCBI): domain Eukaryota; kingdom Metazoa; phylum Chordata; class Mammalia; order Rodentia; family Cricetidae; genus Alexandromys; species Alexandromys fortis. Next base: position 858,993 of record NW_026068167.1, on the reverse strand, counting down.
AAGGGCTTCCATGTAAATTTTATGGTGATATAAATTCCGCTTTTGTGTGAGAGGAATCGAAAACACTACATTAAAGAGGGACACACATTTCACTTGGAATTATCTTTATGGTTTGGATTAATAGAAATCACCTCAACGATACATTGAGGGTTACATTGTCCTGGGTCTGAGGAGAATTAGAGCTGGTTTTTGTTGTTGTTGTCTCTGAAAATGAAAGCAATTATTCGGAGCTTCACTTGTTGGGTGATTCATTTCACTCCTGTTTCCTAAGTTGTGGCTGAAGACGATGAGAGAGAAAAAATACCCAGCTTTTCATGTTTTGCCTCCAGCTTGTTTTTGTGGACTGTAAACATGTGAATGGCAGGTTTATTTCGCTTGCAGAGAGGAAGTAGAGCAGTGCCGATCTCCTGGGCAGAAGGGAGAATGGTGCTAAGCACATTAGCAGAATGCCTTCAGAGTCTCTGGCATGTTTTTAGAAGTACTCTTTCCGAGAGATAGTGGAGGCCTGAGATGAACAAGACCTGGTCTCGTGAGTGGAAGCATGATGGCTCTGCTGAGGTTTTGAAGCTCAGCTGCCATTTTGGGTCTAAGTTCCTGTAGAGCCAATCGTTATTCTCACCAAAGAAAGTGTAAGAATTCAGAGCAAATAAAGATGAGTAGCATATCAGTGTACAGATGATAGTATTTAACTGTGTCCTGCTTAAGGTTTTCTGCTCTAGTACGAATTGTTGGGTTAAAAACTGTAAAGATGTGGTTGGTGCTACAAGGAGCAAACCCCAGTCGTATTAGAACTGGAATGTTGTGGTTTTCTGTTTTAAAATGACACGATGTGCGCAGAGGAAGTGTTTTACTGCAGAGTAAACATAAGCCTGAAGCTGCAGCCCCCATTTCTTTTTCTGTGTGCTACTTGTTGCTTGTAGCTCTAAGTCATTATTCTCAGCACTGCTCTTGAGGAAGCGATGTCTTGGGTTCCCCACCGAACCATCACAGCATTTGATAATATTTATCTGAAGTTTCTCTGGCCTTCCATCTGGTCTGCACAAAGCGCTGGCATCTTTGATAGATGGTACAAATACGCTGCTCTTGAGCTCTGAGAGGCCCCTTTCTCTTTGCTGTCACTGCTAGGACAGTCCTTTAAAAAGAAACTTCTGAAAATTGAAGCAGACTGAACCAAGCACTCTTAGACTTTTCCAGACTGAAATGTGAGCCACCGAGGGCTTACAGAGCTGGCTGAATAGTAACATAACTGAAAAGTTGAGGGAAATTTATTTATTTTTTAATAAGGGTTTAATTTGTTCTGGTTAAGTGACATGGGTGAATATAGAATATACTTGGTCCGTCTCCACCAGTAAGATTATTAAACACATCATCTCAACTTGGTTATATACATGCCGCATTCAGAACAAGTACGTGACAGCAAGAAGTACCTTGAGTATTTTCATTGAAAGCCCTTATTTGGAGAACTTTAATTGTCCCTTTGGTAAAATTTAGTCATCATTTAGATATTAGACTTAAAGTGGAATTGGCTATTTCAACATGGGGGTCTTTGAGCATTGCCTGGAGAGGTAACACCACATGCTAATTGTTTCCTGGTATAGTATTGTTCCTGGATTTATTCTAATCCCCCTTGTCTCACCTGCTTCTTATGATTAAGACCACAGAGTGGCTGGAGTGAATTGAAGTCACTCGGCCTAAAGAAGGATTTAACCCAGGAGGGTTAAATACGCTTTTCCTTTCTTTATATATTTTTTCAGCAATCATTCATTGTATCATGATGTACATGCTAAAAGAATCTACGAATTTCAACCTGCCATTCACGCTGAACAGCCATCCTCTCGGTTACTGTGAAAATACTCAGTAGGGACTAATAACCTTGGGTTATGTGTAGAATAAAATTCTGTAATTTCTTTTACTGATAATCTGGGAATGAATGGTAATTTTTGTTTCTGGTAGTTCTATAATGATGCTTCCTAATACTTTGAATTTTTAATACAGTTCCTCAAGTTGTGATGACCTCCAACCATAAAAGTATTTTTGTTCCTACTTCATAACTGTAATTTTGCTACTGTTGTGAATCGTAATAGAAGTATCTTTATTTTTATAATGGTCTTAGGTGACCCCTGTGAGCGGGATGTTTTACACTACCACCCCCAGACGGTTTTCAACCCAGAGGTTGAGAATCACTGTTTTAGAGATTTAAATTTAAGGTTTGCTGTGGTAAGCTTTCCACTTCGTTTTGCAAAAGCTCTTCAAACTTATTTGAGAATCTGAGAACCTTCTGACCTCAGTTGCCTTCCTAGTTACTCTGTAACATCCCTTTTACTTTTTTAATCCCCCGTAATCATTACACTGTGTGAAATTATATACTATTTGTGTATGGAGTACTCTCTACACACAGTAACCTTTGCCAGAACAGTAAGTAGAGATGTTACCTGCTTACTATTCTGTTCCCAGGACCTGGACCAAGAGGAAGTAAGTGCTCATGGTTAAACATATTTGAGTGTAGGCATAATGGCACGTGTTTATGATTTCAACACCCCAGGGGGAGGCAGGAGGTTTAAAAACTTAGAGGGAGCTGTAGCTTCTTAGGTAGACTGGTTTGGTTTGTATTTTTTTGTTGTTGTTTGTTTGTTGTAATTATTTGAGTTCAGTCTAACCTAGGACCCGAGTGTGCTTCCTTCTGTGTAAAAATGGGGAGAAGAACCCAGTGGTGGTGGCACACACCTTTATCCCAGCACAGGCAGGGGAATGGGGATCTCTGTGAGTTGGAGTCCAGTCTGGTCTACAGATGAGTTCCAGGACAGGCTCCAAAGCTACAAAAAAGAGAAAAGAAAAAGAAAAGGAAAAAGAAAAAGAAAAGGGCGGGAGGGAGGTTGTGAAGTACAAGAAAATGCTGTTGACAGCAGTTACCAAGTCTTGTTTCTTTCACCTTCACAGAAACTTAGTTGTGAAATCAGAAAAGCTTTTCCTTCCTTCCTTCCTTCCTTCCTTCCTTCCTTCCTTCCTTCCTTCCTTCCTTCCTTTCTTTCCTTCCTTCTTTCTTTTTTTAAATAAAGACAATCTGTGGCCCAGGTTGGCCTGAAGCTTGTGGCTGTCTTCCTGCCATGGCTTCCACAGTGTGCGGATTACAAGTGTGAGATGCCATGCCCCCAGATAAACCAAGAAAACTCTTATGGCCTGGTGAAGGCTTCTTCTATTCTTTCTTGTGGCCCCCAGGGTCATTGAGCTTGTTTAGGATGTGGATGAGGTAAAAAATGGGTTGGAGGCATTTCTCTTTAATAAAGTGTCCACAGTTTCGTGTTTTGATTTTTCCCCCTCCTTTTTCTTAAGGTAATCTGTTATTTTATTGATGGTTGAATTTATATATTTAGAGACAGGGTCTCACTGCGTACCTCTGGCTAACCTGGAACTTGCTGTGTAGACCAGTCTGTCCTTGAACTCAGAGGTCTGCCTTCCTCTCCTCGATTGCTGGCATTACGGGTGTGTGCCACCTTACTTGCCTGATTCCCTCTCCATACTAGTTTTCTTCCAGCTCTGGCCTGCAAATATTTTTTGGCTTCTTTTCATATTTTTTTTTATCAAAAGTTTCTAGGTAATTTTACATGAATGATTAAAGTTAACAAGACAAAAGAGTGTAGCATACAATATTTCCTTTCATTTTTAATGTTCTGGGCTCATACGTAGAAATTATGTTTAATCACATTATTAGCTTTTTTAACTCAAAGAATGTATTAAAAGATGTGTTAAATACAGGTCAGTTGTCCACTATACAAAATACTGTTGAATTTATACAAATGACATAGAAATGGCCTTCACTCTTTGATCTTTGATTTTTTTTTAACTTAAGAATGTTATTGTCTGTTTTAATCATTAATACAGCAAATACAGCAATAAAACAGCAAATTAGTGAGTACATGCCAAGTGTTAAATATTGGCATCATAAAACATATGGGATAACCAATTGCTTTCTGATTGATATGATGCTTGCTCTGGTCCACAGGGGAGAAATTCATATCTGATCCTGTAAACTTGGTCAAAAGAATGTGGTTGAGGAGGTCATCGCCACTGCTGTTGCTTGCTAAGTGGACATGGTATGCCTAGCAAACCTGCCTTCTAATAACTGCCTATCCTTGTAGATGAGTGCTGCTGTCAGCTCTGGTAGGAAAGCTGCTTTGGTACAGCAGTCTGTAGTGATTGCAGAGACTCATGACAAGTGAGAGTCCTGAGAAGAAATGACTATTGAATGCAGAAACATAAATAGGACATCTGTATCCCACCCCCCAACATGTGAACATCTTCGAAAAATAGTCAAAAAGAGTTGAAGAGGAAGCAGGGAGAGTGCGGGATGCTGGCTTCTGGGTGTGACATAACTGACTACCTGTTGAACTCACAGAATGTATGAACATGTGATTACCCAAACAAGATTGGATCTGAGGATACCCTTATATGGAATATGGAGAGACTTTCGGGGGCCCCATATGTGTGTGTGTGTGTGTGTGTGTGTGTGTGTGTGTGTACCTTGTGAGTGTAGGGGGGTGGAGCCACTGATAAGCTGCCCTAATGTCTGTAAACAAACCCTCACACTTGCTCCTGTGAGCAATCCAAATCAAATCAAATCCATTGAGTTTCAAAATAGAACAGCCCGTGAAAGTAGATGGAGAGATGGTTGAGAAGACGGAAATTACAAAGGTAGTAGGAGCAAGATGAGAGGGGGTGATGAGTATGAACTAAATACATCATGAGCATGTGTGAAATGTCATTATGAAACCCATTAGTTTATATAATAGTATGTACTAATAAAAGAAAAACAAAAAAGAAAGTAATATGAGATTCTCCTCTAGGCACTATTGCTAAATTAGAATATAAATGTGAGGAGGCTGGCAGGTTCAAGATGTTGTTTGATTACAAAGGAAGATCACCCAACTCAAATGGAAGGAAGCTTGTACCTGCATACGTGATACAAGAGGATGTAGGTTGAGGTCATGAGTTTAGTTTTGGAGTTATTAAACTTTGTGATTTTTAAATATTTGCAGAAGTTAGAGATCTAGTTTCTGAGATAAAAATTTAAGAATCCTTTGTACTTTCAGGATTCTTCTTAAATTGGTTTCCATGGTAAGCTACTCAAAGATGGTATAGCCTTAATAAGATGAGAAGCCAGCTGGGCAGTGGAGGCACACACCTTTAATCCCAGCACTCGGGAATCAGGCAGGTGGATCTCTGTGAGTTTGAGGCTAGCCTGATCTACAGCTAGGTTTTGTTTTGAAAAACCAAAAAGAAGAAGAGGAGGAAGAAAGTCATAGTGGTAATAGTAATATCAAATTTTTTGTTTGTGTGTGTGGTTTTGGTTTTTTATTTGTTTTGTTTTTCAAGACTGGATTTCTCTGTGTAGCCCTGGCTGTTGTGGAACTCACTTTGTAGAGCAAACTGGCCTTGAACTCTGATTTGCCTGCCTCTGTCTCCCAGTGCTGGGGATCAAATGCACACACCACATTTAGTGCCCAAGGACTTTCCAGAGAGGAGGAACGTTGATTTGACCTGGATTGAACAAGGAAGGACTTTGTGAAGATTTTGCATATGAGCAGAGCCTTTAAATTAGGCAGAATTTTGCTCAGGGAACTCTGAAGGCTGGCCATTCTAGCTTGAGGTAGCAGGACAGGACTGTCCAGGAAGATGGATTGAAGGTTGTTGAGGTGAGGAGGAGTCCTCTGTACAGTGAATTCCTCCTCACACATAGGGAAGTGAAGAAGTGGGACTTCAGGTGGAACGGTTGAGCAGAAAATGGGCCCTGTGGAGCTGCAGCCTGGGAATGAGGTCAGAATGGAAATGAGTTGGATAGCTTCCGTGTTGGAGTGATAGTGGGTGCCTAGGAGCAGATGAGGTCACCCTGGAGTCTTGAACAATAGAAAAGAAAATGAGAATGAGGACAGGAAGAGAAAGAGGACCTGGGAAGAATGAAAAGAAAGGTAGACAGTAGTTACAGGCACCAAGGGATGAGGGAAGGACTTTTCAGTTCACTGTAGGTGTGTCCAGCAGTTTGAGATGCGGTCTCTGAAAGAAGGTATTCTCTGGCTGAAACACTTGGGGAACCATTAGATAATGCCAGCACATTTCAGGGGAAATAGAAAGCAAGCCATCTAAAAGTGAAATTAATTTGAATGGTGTTTTATTGAAAAAATATTATCAGTTTAATTGAGCTAAAGCTGGTGGAATGTTTTCCATCCTTTCATCTGAGTCTGAAATCTGGTGTGTGCTTTACAGTTAGAACACATTACAGCTTGAACATAACGTTTTTATTGGAAATACTTGGTCTGTATTTAGATTCCATAAAATTCGCTACTTTCTCATGAGAAAGTAAATTCACATGCCCAAGACTTTTCCAAGCATACCAAGTTTTTCCAGTAATGTAGATAACTGTCAGTGTTTGAGTGGCACTAGCCACGTGTTACTACCACTGCCATGGATACCATAGTAGTTACTTCAAGGCTCTGCAGAGTAAAACCAGGTTGTTCATGGTACTGTGCACTTTGAAAATATCCAAAATGGCTCCACCTGGCAGAGAGCCTTTCACAGGGTAAGGACTACCCTGAACACTTGTTGGCTTAACCTATCAGGAGACTTAGAATGGGGGGGGGGGTCCAGTCTTAATTTTACATGTAAAAAAGCAAACTTTTAATTAAAGTACACAAATCTCACATTTTAAAATGCTGCTTTAGTTAGGGTTAACACAGTTACATTGGTAGAAGTACCTAAAGACACCAGTTGTGTGGTAGTTCTGAAATGCCTTATAGAGGCCTACATTAAAACAAACTTGAGAAGGTGGGAACAGCCCCTTTCCTTAAGCTTCCTGTGAGCCTGGATGAGATGGCAGCTGCATGTGGGGAAAGAGACATGATCCAGTGCTTTTCAAAGCTGTGAGCAGTTTATGCAAGCATGCTCGTACTCTCTCTCTCTCTCTCTCTCTCTCTCTCTCTCTCTCTCTCTCTCTCTCTCTCTCTCTCTCTTCCCTCCCCCACCTTGTATATGAAGGAGGAAGGTACTACAGGCCTAATTTGTACTTGTGCCTCGCTTCTCTTTAGTATCATGCAGATTGTGTTTTGTGTTCTTTGCCCTCCTGTATCAGTAGATCTAATATTTACTGGAGATGGTGGTTCCTAAGAGTTTATACAAAGTAGGTTCAGAGACCAAGTTCATCGACGTCGGCTTAGTCTGCTTTGTAGCTGTTAACTATGGAAAGCTTCTAAATAATGATCAGTAAGGACAGAAATGGTCGTGAACTCTGCTTGGAACCTTATTTTGTTTACTCTGGAATGTTATTGTTCCTTGGTTACTCTTCACAATTCTCTCTGTGTGTCTGTCTCTTTGTCTCTGTGTGTTGTTTGTTTGTTTCCTTGAAACACAGAGAGTGGGGTGTCTCTATTTAGCACCAAATGTCCTATAACTTGGTGTGTGGACCAGGCCAGCCTTGAACTCACAGAGGTTCTCTAGCCTCCTCCTTCTGAGTGCTGGGTTTAAAGACTTAGGCCACCATGCCTAGCTATACAAAATTTTCTTACCAGTTGACACGAAAAACCTTACTTTTCTACCAAGTACCCTGTAAGAGTTTGGGATATTGGCTATTAGTTTTATTTTAATCTTTTTTTCTTTCTTCTTGTTTTTTTTTTTTTTTTTTTTTTTTTTGAGACAGGGATTTTCAGTAGCTATGGAGCCAGTCCTGGAACTCACTCTCATAGGCTGGCCTCGAACTCAGGAACTCAGAGATCTCCCTGCCTCTGCCTCCCAAGTGTTGGGATTAAAGGCATGCACTACCACCACCCAGCTTTTTTTTCTTTTCTTTTTTATGAATTTCTTTTTAAATTGATTTTACTGAGCTATACATTTTGCTCTGTTCCCCTCTCTTTCTTTTCCCTCCTCTTCAGCCCTCTCCCATGGTCCTCATGCTCCCAATTTACTTGGGAAATTTTGTCTTTTTTACTTCCCTTGTAGATTAGATCCATGTAAGTCTCTCTTAGGGTCCTCATTGTTGTCTAGATTCTCTGGGATTGTGATTTGTAGGCTGGTTGTTTGTTTGTTTGTTTATGTCTAAAAACCGCTTATGAATGAGTACATAAGATGTTTGTCTTTCTGGGTCTGGGTTACCTCAGTCAATATGATGTCTTCTAGCACCATCCATTTGCCTGCAGATTTCAAGATGTCATTATTTTTTTCTGCTGTGTAGTACTCCGTTGTGTAAATGTACCACAGTTTCTTCATTCTTCGGTCGAGGGGTATTTAGGTTGTTTCCAGGTTCTGGCTATGCCAAACAATGCTGTTATGATAAAGGTCTTGGAGAAAGCAAGGATACAAGGAACATACCTAAACATAATAAAGGCGATATACAGCAAGCTAATTTTTTTCTTAAAAGACAAATCTTCTCCTGTTGTCCATGTTGACCTTGAATTCCTTAGCGTGAGATACCCTATTACCTTAGCCTTTAGGTGCCTGAATTACCAACAAGGGCTCTATGCCCAGTCATCCATTCATGCCTTTGTTAAGATTGTATAGTGGGGCGCTGGAGAGATGACTCAGCAGTTGGAAGCACTGACTGTTCTTCCAGAGGACTCAGGTTCTATTCCCAGTACCCAATTGGCAGCTCACAACTGTCTGTAATTCCAGTTCCAGGGGACCCAACACCCTCACACAGACATGCATTCAGATGAGACACCAATGCACATAAAATAAAAATAAATTTAAAAAGTAGATTGTATAGTGGTGGGCTTACATAAAGCCTTCTGCCGCCATAAGATCTGGAGAGCTAGCTCATGATTGCTACCTTCCAGGAGTCCAAAGCAGTGGACTTGTGCTTAATAGTTGCCTTTCCGTGTCATTGTTTCATCTACTGTTTTGCTTACAGAAGTAATTTCTGTCCTTTTTATGCCATGGTGTACCTGTTTATAAGTTGAAGGTAGATAATTGGGCAGCTTAGAGTAGTGGCTTTTAAGCTTTTTGGTTGGATGCATTGTAAAATGACACAATTTACATACATTGAGATGTTAAAAATGAACACAAAAGTAGTTGTTCTCTTGTGCCTGGTGACACTTCTGGAATCCCAGGAGAGATAAAAAAGGTTGCCACAAATTCAAGTCCAACCTTCTCTACATTATGAGTTCCTGGATAGCCTGAACCACATAGAAAGACCCTGTCTGGCTGGTCACAGTGGAGCATACCTTTAATCCCGGCACTTGGGAACAGAGGCAGGTGGATCTCTGAGTTCAAAACTACCCTGGTCTACAGAGTAAGTTTTAAGGCAGCCAGGGCTATACAGAGAAACCCTGTCTCAAACAAACAAACAAAAACAGAAAGAAAGACCCTGTCTGAAAAACACCCCTCTCCAAAACAGCAGGAGGTATTTGCTTTTAAATATAATATATGAGGCTGAAGAGATGGCTCAGAGGTTAAGAGCATTGCCTACTCTTCTAAAGGTCCTGAGTTCAATTCCCAGCAACCACATGGTGGCTCACAACCATCTGTAATGGGGTATGGTGCCCTCTTCTGGCCTGCAGGCATACAGACAGAATATTGTATACATAATAAATAAATAAATAAATATTTTAAAAATATAATACATGATGTACTTAAATATATTATTATACAGGTACTACAGTTTGCAAAAACCAGAAACCCCTTTCTATCAAATTGACTATTAATAAATAATCATCACAGCAGTTTGAAAAAGGTTTTGTGGGAACCATTCTTAGGTACCATTTTCTGGAGTAGCATCCCTGTATTTGCTATTTTAGACAATCAGATGGACTAGTTCGTTCAGTTACCGTACCAACCAAATTCATAACTAACTTTTTAAAGGTGCTAATTTTTTACCTCAGCTTGTGAAAGAGGGATATATTTGATGGCCAGAATGTTGTCCATTGTGTCTAGGCCAGGGGCATCGAGTATTTTTTTTTCTTTATTGAGATGGATAGTCACACGTACATGTTAACGTTAACAGATGCCCTAGTGGCTCTCACAAGCTGGATTTGATCACCTGTCTTCAAGCCACTTGAAAGAGCCAAATTAATATTTGACAGCCAACAAAAGTAGACACATTCAATGTGCATACTTTGAAAAGAGGGACAAAGAGATCTGGAAACCTCTCCCATCCTCAGCCCCTTCCTCATCCAGGGCTTGACTTGAGGTTTTAGGTCTGGATAGAGGGAAAGAGACATGCCTAGCTAAGCAGACTTGGCCAGGCCTTGACCATGCACGGCACCTCAGTGTCTGTTGTGAGGCTGTTTGTAAGTGTTGTGTGAAATCCATTCTAGAGATAAATTCCTCATCTAGTGAGCACCAGGCTTTAGCTTTCCCCTTCTCTCAACATGAGGTTTCTAGTGGAAACCCCTGTTTCTTAGAGTGCCTTATTCTGAAGGGATAGTTGAAGGGAAAGTCAGAGTGTCTCTTTAAAATATTGTCATTCTTGCCAGGCAGGCCAGTTACACACACACACACACACACACACACACACACACACACACACACGAAAATACATGTAGATAGTCCTCTGGAGCTGTGGGCTCTTCGCCTTTGGATTGATTGGGTTTGTAATTTAAAGGTGATTTACAGAAATGTGTGAGCATGTATGTGGGTTATATACAAATGCATCATTTTGTATGAGTTACAAGTAAGCATCCATGGTATCTGAAAGGGATCCTGTATCTCCCAGCCTCCTTTTTTTAAAAGAAATTTAGGTAGGAAACAGTTCTTAAATCCGTACTCATGTATCTTCTTGGAAAACCATGCAGAAAGCACTGGTTTTGGGAAAAGAGACAACACTGTTGCTACCTTTCCCAGACTTTATGAGAACACATCTCTCAGAAGACAGTCTGTCTTCAGATCCATTCAGGGTGACTCTTCATTTTTCTCCACTAGGTTATTTTTGTTGTCATTGCTACTAATAGATCTGTTGAGCCTTCCCCAAGGAGGGGGCTCTCAATTAAGCTGAATTAAAGTAGCCTCTGGTTGCTGCAGTGTCCATGTTAAAATGACAGTGTATAGGCAGTGTGTAAGTGAAGTAATATTTAAAGTGCTCACATTCTTTGCTTTTTTTGTGTCTGTGGGGTGACACTTAGTTGGGAAGAGGTGTGACTAGCATTCTATTAAATTTTATTAAAATTTATGTGTATATGTGTGACTTTCACGAGTATATGTGCACCACGTGTATGCAGGAGCTCTTGGAGGCCGGAAAAAGGCATCAGATACCTTGGACCTGAAGTTACAAATGGTTGTGAGCTGCCCTAATGGTGCTCTGCAAGAGCAGTAGTGCTCTTAGCCACTGAGCCTTCTCCAGCCCGGAACATTCCTTTTCTAGTACTCTTTTCTAAAATTACATTGTTCTGAAACAAGCTGTTTTTGGCAGTTTCTGAGCCACTCTAAATATTTTAATTTGATACTTCCCAGCTTTAGGTGTACTTGAACTGGAATTTTGTTTGTTGTTTGGTTTGGTCTGGTGTTTCAGACAGTGTTTCTCTGTGTAGCCCTGGCTATCCTGAAACTCACTCTGTAGACCACGCTGGCTTCAAACTCAAGAGGTCTGGGTTTAAAGGCACATGCCACCACTGTGAGGCGTTGGATTGGCATTTTAAATAAGGCAATTTTGGAGCCTTGTGTGGTGGCTAGTGTTTGAAATCCTAGCACTATGGAGGCTGAGACAAGAGTTTTGCTGCAAGAATATGACCTTGTCTCAAGCGAAGAAAAGAGGGGAGAGGAGGAACAACTATTGCTAAACTGCAACATGAGTCACTGGTAATAAAGTTTCCGAATAAAACCACTATTACCATCATCTCAAAGTAAACAGTAATAATCACAACAAAAAAAATTTGGATAATCTCAGATTAAGAGGCATGTCATTAAGCTGAATATAACTTTGTGATGTAGTAATGTAAAGAAATCTTTATATTGTTTTCTTTTTTTTTCTTCCTTCCCTCTATTAATCAGCACAGGAGCTAAAGTATTTGAAAACTGCATCTTAGTCACTAATGATCTCAAGGGGTATCACAGTTACCTATATGCTTGATAGTTTTATTAACCTCACATACGAATACATCTTTTTTCAAGTTCTCTAGAACTACCTTCCTTCTCTCTTTGCTTCCTTAGTTTTGAAACAGTTTGTGATGATTTTTTGAATACATTGCTCATGGGGAGTGACACTGTTAGGACGTGTGACCTTGTCGGAGGAAGTGTGTCGCTGTGGTGACTGACTTTGAGGTCACATATGCTCAAGCTATACCCAGTGTGGGATTCAGTCTTAACTTCTGCTACCTGCAGATCAGGATATAGAACTATCAGCTCCTTCTCCAGCACCATGTCTGCCTGCATGCTGCCATGCTCCTGGCCATTATGCTAATGGATTAAACCTCTGAAGCTGTAAGCCAGCCCCAATTAAATGCTTTCCTTTATTTTGTTTGTGTGTGTGCACACAGGCAAACATATACCAGTCATGGCATGTATGTGGGGTCAGAGGACAACTTGCAGGGGTGAATTCTTATCTTCCATCTTGTTGGCATTAGAATCTAACTCAGTGAAGTGTTACATCAAGTGCTTTTAACTACCCAGCCTTTTCACCGGCTTAAGTTTTTTTTGTTTTGGGGACAGGGTCTCACTCTGTATCACAGGTTAGTCTCCCAAGTTCCTCCTGCTTCAGCTTCCTTAGTGCTAGCATGAAAGACTAACTGTACCTACGTATGGTTTAGCTAGCCTGCTTGTCAGCTCTGAATGAGTATGCATAATGGCACTACAGAGTTTTTAATATATTATCTTAGTTGTAATTTTCATCCTCCACTGTTGCATTTTAAATGACAAAGACCTTAATTCTGGCAACTCCACATCAATTGTCACTGTATCTCTCTGAAGGATAAGCTCTTTCTTAGATACACTTTACACCAGTAACTGAGGCCTTTGCCAGCAGCTCACTTGCCTGTGCTACCATGCTGATATTGCTAGCCATTTGTGGGGTTGCTTCTCAGCAAGGCTTTAAACTTAGAATCTTCCTGCCTCAGCCTTTCCAATAGATGAACAGAGATGAGTTCTGAAGTCAGGGCTGCTGTATGTGCAGGCCATGTTGCTGCCTGTCTCACCTTTCTTAAGGTACTGGGGCAATAATACTTTCCTCAGGAAGTTGCTCCAGGAGCTGCATAAGAACTTGTTTTAAAGTGCTTTGCACATTGTTGGCTCTCTTTTCTGTTTATTGGTAGCATATCAGGCAGAAAGGAAGTACTAAAAACAAGGAATGGAGTTAAGGAAGTGAGTGGGGAATAGTAAGCTTTATGGGACAGCATTGGCTATCTGGAGGATAGCACAGTAGTTTAGAGTAGTATTTCTCTCCCCTGCCCCCATTTATTTTTTTGAGACAGGATCTTAACACTATGGCTCAGACTGTCCTAGAACACACTGTAGCCCAAGCTATCTAGAACTTGTGACTCCTGAGTGCTGAAATTGCAAGTATACACCACCCCATCCAGCTAACATTGTGTCTTGATGTGTTTTATCATTTTCAAAAACTAAATTTTGGGGCTGGAGAGAAGGCTCAGTGGTTAAGAGCACTGGCTGCTCTTCCAGAGGACCCTGGTTCAATCCCTAGCACCCACATGGCAGCTCACAACTGTCTGTAGTTCTAGTTCCAGGGGATCTGACACCCTCACACAGACATGTACATATGCAAAACAAGACATAAAAATATAAATAAATCAATTTTTTTAAAAAATAGATTTTTAGTTAGTTTTTTTTTTTAATTAGCTTGCCTAAACTGATGTCCATGTTGAGAATTTGATGGGATTGTGGAAAGACAAGTGAGAAAGCTAGAGGAGTGACTGAGCAGCCACTAGAAAGATGGAAAGACTAGGTTCTAGAGGCTCTTGGGAAGCGTAGTCTGTGGGGTAGAGTGGGGACAAGGGTGGGATCTGCATCCTCCAGGCCAAGGAAGGAATCAAGTTGTGATCTGGGGAAAGAGGTGAACATTGTGCTTTGGACATGGTTTACATTTGTTGAATGATGAATGTAGCCTAGGACTCAACAGAGATCTACCTGCCCCTGCTTCCCTGAGTGCTGAACACTGCCCAACTGTTTTTATTTCTTAATCAGTTATTTTTGGGTTTTGAGATGGTTTATTACTCTGTAGTTCAAACTGACCTAAAACTTAATGTGTAGCCCATGCTTACCTCATACTTGTAATTGTACTGCCTGTCTTACAAGTGCTAAGATTATAGTCATGGGCCTCAATGTTTTATGGTTCTTGAATGGTCTGTGGTACGTTACATTCTTAATATCTTTGGTTTTTAAATTGCTTGCCTTTGGTGGGTTTTAAAAATGTGATCTCAGCCAGATGAAGAATACTTATATTTTCTTCACTAGAAGTTGAAAGAGTTGAGGTTAAAAACCATCCCTGAGATTGCATCAGGTGGGCTGGGAGGCTCACGCTCTCAATGGGTCTCTGGGACCATTTGGCATTTCCATGTGAAAGTCAAGGTAGACAGTGTAACATGTTTATTGCTCTTTTCTTTCTCCCCCACAGTACTGATGCTGTCCTCTTGGTTCATTTTAGGTCATGGAGCCTTTCATGGTACTCTCTATAGTCTTCCCTTGCCTTCATCAGTGATGAGGGCTAATGCTGGTAGCTATGGGCTGTTTCTCCACTTCTGAATCATGTTGTTTTCAAGAAGTTCTGTTGGTGAAAGGACACTGAGTAATATGAATTATTCATTCATAGAGCAGGTCCTTTCCCTCACCTCTTAGTCCTCCTGAAAACTTTGAGGGACTGCTGAAGGAAAAATGGAGTGCTGAAGCCAAGTAATCAGGCTGAGGCCCCACAAACAAGGAAATGGGGAAACTTGGTGCTGTAACTCCAAGGTATGCACTTTTTATGAGCCTTTCTTAGTCAAAAATATATTAATTGATTGAAGAAAAATCCTGCTTTATAAAATGGAACATCTTAGATAAAATAAGGGTGCAGTGGTAGGAACCCATAAACCTTCTGGGTACTGATGCTTTATGAGTGCCCTCTTCACTATGTGAACATTGAAAGGAGGCTTGTGCTGCTGCCATGCAAGAGGTGTCAAGAGCGTGTTCATTGAAAGTTTTTTCTAGCTGCATATCAGGTTAACAAAAAAAGAGAAATCACTGGTGGGTAAAAACAAAACTTTATTTTAGAGGATTAATTATAAAATCAAACTGATTAGTGAACATTTTTAAAAGAATTTTAACAGTATTGAGCTTAAATTGCCTCTCTTAAGATGTAATCAAATAACAGATTCAACGCAATGCCCATCAAAATCCCAGCAAAATTCTTCAAAGACCTCGAAAAAGAATGCTACTCAACTTTATATGGAAAGCAAAAAACCCAGGATAACCAAAACAATCCAGTACAATAAAAGAACTTCTGGAGGCATCACAATCCCTGACTTTAAACCCTATTACAGAACTACAGTACTGAAAACAGTCTGGTATTGGCATAAGAACAGATAGGAGGACCAATGGAACCAAATAGAAGACCCGGATTTCAATCCACACATCTTCCAACACCTGATTTTTGAAAAGGAAGCAAAAAATACCAAATGAAAAAAAGAAAGCATATTTAACAAGTGGTGCTGACATAACTGGGTATCAACATGTAGAAAAAATGAAAATAGACCCATCTCTGTCACCATGCACAAAACTCAAGTCCAAATGGATCAAAGACCTTAACTTAAAGCCAGCCACACTGAACCTCATAGAAGAGAAAGTGGGAAGTATACTTGAACGCATTGGCACAGGGAACCACTTCCTAAGCACAGACACTGAGAGAAACAATTAATAAATGGGACCTACTGAAACTGAAAAGCTTCTGTAAAGCAAAGGACACAGTCAACAAGACAAAAAGACAGCCTACAGAATGGGAAAAGATCTTCACTAACCCCATATCAGACAGAGGTCTGATCTCCAAAATATGCAAAGAACTCAAAGAAATTGGACACCAAAAGAACACATAATCCAATTTAAAAAAATGGACAGACGTAAACAGAGAACTCTCAACAGAGGAATCTAAAATGGCTGAAAGACACTTAAGGTAATGTTCAACATCCTTAGTCATCAGAGAAATGCAAATCAAAACAACCCTGAGATTCCATCTTACACCTGTAAGAATGGCCAAGAGCAAAAACACTGATGACAACTTATGCTGGAGAGGTCGTGGGGGAAAGGGAACACTCCTGCATTGCTGGTGGGAATGCAAGCTGGTCCAACCCCTTTGGATGTCAGTGTGGCAATTTCTCAGAAAATTAGGAAACAACCTTCCTCTAGACCCAGTAATACCACTTTGGGGTATATATCCAAAGGATACTCAATCGTGCCACAAGGACATGTGCCCAACTATGTTCATAGCAGCTTTGTTTGTCATAGCCAGAACCTGGAAACAACCTAAATGCCCCTCCACCAAAGAATGGATAAGGAAAATGTGATACATTTACACAATGGAGTACTACACAGCAGAAAAAAGGACATCTTGAAATTTGCGGGGAAATGGATGGAGCTAGGAAACATTATTTTGAGTGAGGTAACCCAGACACAGAAAGACAATTATCACGTGTACTCACTCATAGGTGGTTTTTAAACATAAAGAAAGCCAGCCTACAAACCACAATTCCAGAGAACTTAGACAACAATGAGGACACTAAGAGAGACTTACATAGATCTAATCTACATGGGAAGTAGAAAGTATAAAAAGACAAGATCTCCTGAGTAAATTGGGAGCATGGGGACCTAGGGGAGGTTTGAAGGGGAAAGGGGAGAGGCAGGGAGGGAGCAGAGAAAAATGTAGAGCCCAATAAATATCAATAAAAAAATAAAGTTCCAGTGCTATAAGTAATTCTGGGATGTGGAAGAAAATGTTTCTAAGGAAAAGAAAAATTTTAAAAAAAATGTAATCAAATATGGTTTATCAAAGAAGAAAATAGAAATCATTTGTAATTAGACAGTAATTAAAGGCCAGTATATGCCCAGTGATTTTTAAAGTACTTGAAAAACAATTAGTTTCCTTAAGTAGGTTAAACATCTGGGTTACAAGCTTGTTTATACTGTTAATTTACTTAACAAACCTGTTCTTCATAGATGATGCAAATGTGAACTTCAGCTTGGCTCTCAACAATCACAAGTTTAATGGATGTTCTTTAATTTTTTTCTTTTGCGTTTTCAGTGAGTTTTTCTTTTAATTCTAAAAGTAGTCTTCTCTTCCCTTTTTTTCCTTCCTAAATGCTAGTAAGAAAGAAGAGCAAGGTGTAGGAGGCCTGGTCAGAGCTCAGGTAGACTGAAGAAGCTTTCACATAGAAGAATGTGGTATGGCATATCAGAACCCAAGAGAGGTGGAGGCAGTGAAAGACTGGTTAAATATAAGTTAACATGAGCCAGCAGCTTTCACTGTGGTGAAGGGTATTACAGAAGCCCCAAAAAGACAACTTGAATGGATCCTATAATGTTAAATAGCAATCAGAAATGCTTGTATGGGAGAATGGGGATGTTACTCAGAGGTAGAGCATTTTCCTTTCATACACAAGACCCTGAGTTAGATTTTTAGTAATGAGAAAAAAGAACTGGTGGGTCCATGGTTTTTTAATAAGCATCACTAAAGACATAATAATATTTGTGTGAACATGCATCTCTGTGATGGGTATCTGTGTGTGTGCACATATACACACCTCTATCTGTGCCCTGTCCCTGCCATCAGAGGGTAGGAATATTTCCTAAAAGCAGCAGTCACCTAGTAGCAATGAGAATCTTGACTTCTTTATACCACTTCCACCTAAAAGAACCTTGGTTTCTTGGAAAAATGGTTGGTTATGGCTTTGTGATTATATTTAAATTGAATCTGTGACATCCTATACTAAAAAGTAAGGTAAGTTTGTGAAGAGTCATAGGAACCTGGCAGGAGAATGTAGAATCCAGTTTGAAGGTGCTCTCAGTGATTGACTTTGATATAACTTGATTTTCAATTTAAGAAATAACAGTTATGAATTAAAACCTGTTGAATAAGAGAAAACTAGGAGTTCTCATACAATATCACATATACATTTACAAGAAATCTTATGTGTGAACTCAGGAATAAACTCGGTTTGAGGAATAGACTTCAAGTTGGAAGTACCTTTCCACTGAGTACCTCATCACCAATGGGATACACGTTGGAACTATGTAACCTGTTAGGATGCAAAGACAAACAACATTACATCTGATACTTCTGGAAGAAACCCTAGTTTGAGGGTTGTTGTGCAATAACTGAGTATAACCTTCAGAACTATTTCTAGAGTGCAAATGTCATAGCAAGTTTGCGGACTGTTTTGAACTAAATAGGTAATGAAATGTTGCACAGGAGTCTGACCCCAGGACTTTAGAATGAGGGCCACACTTGGAAAAAGTAGTAAAAATTGAATGGAGCTTGAAGAATAAATGGTAGAAGTGTGTGTTAATTTCTGAACCTGACAGATGTATTGCAGACATAGGACAGTGGAAAACATATACTAAAGTATTTGGAATGGAAAGGCATCAAACTGACAACTTGCCATAGCAATCTGAGAAAGTTTTTATTTGTTTGTTTTGTACTTTTCTTGCAACTTTTGTATAAATTTGTGATTATTAAAGAACTTTAAAATAATTTTTAAAGTAGTGTTTTTTTGTTTTTAAGAAAGAGAGACTCTCGTTATGTAGCACTGACTAGTCCAGAACTTTGACTTCTGATTGCTGAGACTAGCAGTGTGTGCCAGTATATCCAACCCCCAAAAGTAACTAAATGTTAAGCCATAAGATGTACAGGGTAACCTGAAATGTTTACATGAGACCCTATCTCAAAATTGCAAATGATCAACTTTTTAATTTTGAGCTTTTAGCAAGAATCTTGTCTCTTATTACCTTTTACCTTAAAAAAAAAAAAATATTTTAGAGTATTGTAATTGCAGATAGACTGCTTTGCCTGCACCCAGTGGAGAGTTAGAAGTAAGCCATTGTATTGTGGCTATGTAAGAGAAGTGCAATAGGAGATATACCAGAAAATCACCGGGTGAAGAAATCTGTCAAAGAAAGAAGCCGTTTCTTTTGATTGAGTCTGATTGAGGTACTTCATCAAAGTAGTGACTGACATATCTTAGCCTAGTATAAAATAGTAACTCTTTTAAGCTTTGTAGAAGCCAAAATGTTTTCTTCATATCTGTGGTTCACATGACCCCTAATACTTAAAGACAACGACATGGTCCTTCTATCCAGGGGCAGGAGGCCTGAATGCAGAGGGTAATTGCAGTTCTAGGCTGTCTAATCACAGGTCTGAGAATCTACTGTGTGTCTCAAAAATCACAGCCTGTAACAAGCTTCCATTCCCCCTTTCCCCATGAGTTAGTATTTTGATGAGGACTTAGAGTGTGATGAGGCCAAGTTATATTCTGAATGGGCTTCAGTTTTGAGGCTGTCACTGACCAGAACTCAGATGGTAGTAGATATATGCTTGCCCAGCATGGATTAAGCCGTGGGTTTGATTCCTAGGACTGTATAAATGAGGCATGTTGGTTCATACCTGTTGTAGCAGTCGGGGAGTTAGAGGTAGGAAGATCAGAAATTTAAGGTCATCTCTGGTTGTATGTCAAGTTGAAGGGCAGTCTAGGATAAGTGAGACCATATTTCAAAAACAAACAAAAAGCCAGTGAGATGTTTCATTGGTTAATAGCATTTGCCACCAAGCTTGACTGTCTTAGTTCAATCCCCAGTATTCATATGGTAGATTGAGTTTCATAAATTATCCTCTGATCTCTACATGCACACATTTCTCACACAATAAATATATTGTAAATTATATGAGTATAAAAACATTTTTTTTCTGGGTTGACAAGTAGCTCAAAACAAAATACATTTTTAGTCCTGGGCTATTGATGCTCTTGAGCCAGGTGCCCAGGTACTCTAGCACATCACAAAGACCTCACATGTCACACAGCAGGCCAGGTTTCTCATCCACCCCATGCCTGACCTGCCCCCTTAATGGATTCTCTCCAGGGTCCTCTGGGCTGTATAACCCATCTTCCTCTTTGCGTCACCCATGTCTTACTTACCATTTGTCATTCCAGGTATGTCATGGAAATGCAAACATGTACAACCGTTTGATAAAATTGAATTGGGAAGACAGTCTTTGATTACTTTGAGAAATGCCACTTATGGCACCCCTTATAGCTCTAGCAGTTCTTTGCGCTTTCATTCTTGTTTTTCTTAGTTCTGGGAGTTAAGAATGAACCTGGCTGAAACATGCTAAGCAAATCACTGTACCACTGAGCCACGCCCCTGGTCTTCAGTTCCAGAAAGTTCCATATTTAAGAAAACTTGAGACTCAGTTTCTTCATTTTTTAGCCTTAGGTTCAGTCAGCAGATTAGTGTATGGTATGAAGTCTTCTGCTGCTGTTTTGTTTTGTTTTGATTTCTTTGCACATGGCGGGGGCAACTGAGAAGTACCATTAGAAATTGTGAAAATTCCAGCCTTGTCTGTCTTTGTGTGGGTTCAGTGATCTAGAATCCAGAAGGGCTATTAGTCACAGGGTAGGAGGACAGTGCTACATCACCTGCAGCCCCCACGCTTTTCTTTTACTGCTTTTTGTGTGTCTCGTTTTTCTCTTTTCCTTCCTCAGGCTTGCTTCTTTCTAGCTTTCTATCTAGAGTTCTTTCTCTGACATCTACTTCTTACCTCTATTTGCCTTTCTATAAATAAAGGAAAATCTAAAGGAAAAAAAAAAAAGAAAGGAAATAACAGAAGAGAGAATATACTTTATTTACTTTTGGAGATGGGGCCTTGCTTTATATTTCTGGCTGGCCTCAAACTCAAGCAAGGTCCTCCTACATCATCCTCCCAGGTATACAATAGGCGAGCACAGCCATTCCTGGCTGGAGAGACATTTTATCATGTAATGCTTTTAGCAAATACTTTGTTTTGTTTGAGACAAGGTCTTTTGAAAATTAATTTTGTGTGTGATCTGTGTGTGGGCATCCAGATAGAGGTTGGAGTTGGTCCTTTCACCTTTATGTGGGTTCTGAGTATCAACTCATTTTATTAGACTTGGATCTTTTTCTCCAGCCCAAGACAAGGACCTTGAGTTCACTATCTTCCTGATTCAGGTTTAACCTAACTGTGTTGTTGTTTGGTTTGGTTTGGTTTTTGTTTGTTTTGTTTGGTTTTGGGTTTTGAGAGCACTTGCCTATGCATGTGGAGACCAGAGATTAATCCAGGTGTCTTCCTCGTTGTCCACCTCTTGTTTTTTGAGACAAGGTCTCTCACTGAAGCCAGAGCTCACTGATTTCAGCTAGAATGGTTTGCAGCAAGTTCCTGTCTCTGCTTCCACAGCACTTGGATTATAGGCATGCAGTCAGTGCTGGTCTTTATGCTTACATGGAAAGCACTTGGCCAGTAGAACTATCTCTCTGGTACCTTAACTGTCTTTCTTTATGTTGCCACATCTTTTTTAAAGTCTCAGAATTCTTGGATACTTTGATATTTCATAAGCCATCGACTGTGGTGGCTTTGTTTTTTAATCATAAGAAGTAGATAAAGGGACAGGAACTTTTATATGCAAGCTTTACTTGCAAATCCAGTCAATCTTATGAAATGTGGCCATCTACTATTTATTCATGGGTCAGTAGGCATACAAGTTGAAATCCCCCAACACACGTGCGCGCGCGCGCGAACACACACACACACACACACATATGAGGATGTTGTGGCCATTAGCCAAGCCAGTCATTCCACAGCCACATTGCTTACCAGAGATTGGCAGAGCCCAAGCAGTGTGTTTTCCTGGCACAACCTGGTGTTTGGATTCCTGTATCTTACTGTATTCAGAAGGTGCTAAGAAGTGACTAGCTAGAGTAGATTTTCTGTGTTATAGAACTGTAGTTGGTTTTTGTACTCTTTGTACACCACCTAGTTCCCAAAGAAATACATGGAATCTTATTCTTACTTATGAATGTCTGCCCTTGGCTTGTTTCTAGCCAGCTTTTCTAATTTAAATTATCCTGTTTCTTTTTAACTATGTTTTGCCTCTGGGCTTTTCACCTTTCTTTATTCTATATATTTTTCTTTCCTTCTTACTCTGTGACTGGTTGGGTGACTGGCCCCTGACATCCTGCTCACCTCCTTCTCTTAGCCTAGATTTCTCCTATTTATTCTCTTTGCCTGGCAGCTCCCCCCAGCCCCATCCCTCTCCAGCCTAGCTATTGGCTGGTCAGCTCTTTTTTTAGACCAATCCGGTGTTTAGGCAGGCACAGTAACAACTTCACAGAGTTAAACCAATGTGTAACGTAGTTGCATCATTAAGCAAATGATCCACAGCATAAACAAATGTAACACATCTTCAACTAATACTCCACAGCTCAGAGCTGTTTGTGGAATTTGGGTTTTAATGTTTGCAACAGTGTTGTTAAGTGTGTCTCTCTAGAGTAGTGGTTCTCAACCTTCCTAAAACTATACAACCCTTCCTCATGTTGTGGTGACTCCCAACCATAAAATTATTTTCATTGCTACTTTATAACTGTAATTTTGCTGTTATAAATTGTAACGTAAATATCTGTTTTCCAGTGGTCTTAGGTTACCTCTGTGAAAGGGATTGTGACCCACAGTTTGAGAAACATCTTTCTGGATGTATAATGGGGGGAGGGACTGCAGGGCCTCCTTGATACTCTACTGTGAGAATAATTGACTTTGGTGACTGCCAAGTTGCATGCGGCTATCAAGAAGCTCAGCCACACTGACACAACCTGCTATTGTACCTAGTCATTTGTGGCTGCTGCTGCTTTTTCTATTTTGCTAATTACTTGATTCCTATAGTGATGCAAGTAGTTCACTGAAATAGCACAGGAAAAATAATAATTGGTTCCTGACCTTTGTTCTCATTTACCAGAGCAATTAACACAAAAAATTTTCGACAATTATTATTTTGAAAATACAATGCATTTCTACATTACTAAACAGCAGTATTGGGTTTATTGCATTTTTTTTCATTTCTTTCAGCATCGTTTAAAATTTTTTAGTTATCATACACAATAATGAGTTTTTTTAAAAAATATTTATTTATGTATTTTATGTATGAGTATTCTATCTTCATGTATGCTTGCATGCCAGAAATGGGCTTCAGACCCCACTATAGATGGTTGTGAGCCACCATGTGGTTGCTGGGAATTGAACTCAGGACCTGTGGAAGAGCTCTTAACCACTGAGCCATCTCTCCAACCCAAAATAATAAGTTTCATTATGATATTTTCATATGTATGCCATACCCTTTACTCTTACTACCCTTCTCTGTTCTCTCTGCCCCCCAAGAGTACCCTTTCTCCTTTCATGTGTATATATGAAATATATATATGCATATCATATTTATGTCTCTATATAATCAAATCTAGATTTCACATGTGAGATAGAACATGCAGTAGTTTATGTTTTCCCCTTTCTCTTACTTTTACCTTCCTTTTAGAGCAGCACTCTCCACTCAATCCCCATTTTACTTTTATGTCACATATGTGTATGTATATGTGTATATATGTATATATATGTGATTGTATTCATACTTAAATCTATGACAAAATTTTGTCTAGTTTATTTTATTTCACATGATCTTCAGTTCCATTTTTATCACCAATTTGAAAGGACTGTGAAAATATGTAGTTTTGCTTGGCATGCAATTGTGTATGTGGTACATACACATGTTCTTTCAGGTGTGCACATGTGTGCATGTAGAAGTCTGAGAGTTAGTATTGAATGTCTAACATAGTTGCTCTTCACCTTGTTTCTTGTGGCAGGGTCTCACTGAACCTGGAGCTCATTTGTTTGACTGGGCTGGCTGGTCAGCAAGCTCCAGGAAGCTGCCCTTCTCTCCCTTCTCCAGCATTGGGATTACAGACATGTGCCCGGTTTTACATGGGTGCTGAGGATCCAAATGCAGGTCTCCATGCTTACATGGCAAGCGCTTTACCAACTGAGCCAGCTCCCCAGCCCTCTTCATGTATTTTAACAGTAATGTTGATTTTAGGTATCCTCCTTGAACTGCCTGTTCTGACCACTGAGTGTTTTGTTATAGGACACACTGTTAGAATTTAACTATTTTGTTCACTCATATGGCCCATGTCCTTAATAGTAGAGTGGGTTTATAATGTTGTAGCAAGAAAACAAATGTACTTAGTGTCTGTGAACAGTCCATAGTTTTGTACCAATTTGTACTAAATATGGAAGAGGGTTGCTTGATGGTGCTGATTAAAAGGCAGTTACTGGTACTCCAGAGTGCTGATTCTGACATGCACTACAAAGAATTGAGGTACAGTAATATAATCCCTGAAAGATGACAAGCACAACCAAGTGATGATAGTTCCTCATAAAAGAAGCAGCATCATCAGCCCAGGAGCCTGAGACTTAGTGAGCTGTTGAAGAATCATTAGTCCAAGAATTAACAGCTAAGCATTGAGATTTTGTTTTGTTTTTGTTGAGATTGGCTGTTCTGGAACTCACTCTGTAGACCATACTGGCCTCAGACTTAGAGATCTACCTTCCTCTGCCTCTTGAGTACTGAGATTAAAGGGCACTCACCACCGCTACTCCGCAAGCATTGAGTAATTTTTAAAGGTTAATTGTAGATGATTTGAAAACAATCACTGTTAGGAACAGAAATAAATGTTTTGTTTTGTTTTGTGGTACTTGTAGGCACATACTTTACCATGGAACTATACCCCCATCTCAGAAATACTAGTCTTGAGACCATCTCCATTTACTATATTGTGTCATTTAAAAAAAAACCATAATTATTGGGGTTGGAGAGCTATCTCTGCAGTCCCTCTGGAGGTCAGTTTCTAGCACCCATACCAGGAGTCTGTGGTTACAAGTACTTACTACTCATTCAGAGGTAACTGGAGTTCAGATGCCAAAACCTCTTGGGTGGTTCAAAACTGCGTGAAAGTCAATCTCCAGGGGAGCCAATGCTCCTTTGTATTTGTATACAAGTGCACATACACATAAATAAAAATAATTTTTTAGCTTTGAATTTTAGAGGCTCAGCATGCTGGCACATACTTAAAATACCAGTACTTAGGTACTGGTAGAGTCAGAGGATCAGAAGCTTGAGGCCAGCCTGAGCTACATAGTGAGCCCTCATCTCAAAAAAGCAAAACTTCCATATAAGTTGCACACTCAGGAATGTATTGACCATGAACTATTTCTAAAGGTCAGCAAATTCATCTTTTTTAAACAATTTTCTGTTCAAGTATGCAGTGTGTGTGTGTTAGTGAGATGGCTCAGTAGGCAAAAGCATTTGCCACATAATATCTGATTGTATGCTTAGAACTTATAGTGAGTTGTCCTCTGACACCCCACCTACACACACACAGGTGTGAGTGCAGACACACACACACCATGGCATATATGCATAGCTGCACAGATACAATAATGATAATAACCAACAGAATATTATTCTGAGGAATCTGAGAAATACATTTGGGATCAAACGTAAAAGAACATCCATGGAGAATGTGTAAAAAGATTAGAAAGTACTAAATTTCGACCTAAATAATAACAGAACAGAATAATAACTCTATCAGTTCATGAATAAAAAGAATCAATGATTTAAAGGTGTCACTTTTCCTTGAAATGATGCATAAACTCAAACCCATTTCAGTAATTCCAGTAACCTTTTTGAGACTTGATGAGGTGATTTAAAATTTAAATGGAAGAGAGAAAGGAAAGGAATAAGGTAGGAGGACCGAGACCACTGTGTGTCAAAGCTCTAATGAAGAAGGCAGAGGTAAATCAGTGTAGACTCTGGACCTCCATGTGTGTATGCAATCTTGCTCCATAACAGATCGACCTCTGCCTGCTGTTGCCTGGGGAAAGGTGACAGTTGACAACAAAGATTAGGGTGTAAGGAACAACAGACTTTCCCACAAATGGTGGAAATATGGCATATGGGTTGCATTAGTCCCTCAGAGCTGTCCTACAATATATCACAAACTGGGTGGCTTAAAGCATCCCAAGTTTATACTCTCACAGTTCTGCAGGCTAGCAGTACAGAATTCTGCTCCCTATGAAGTCCAGGGGGGAATTGGTTCTCTTCTCTTCCTGGCATCTAGTCTTTGCCCGGTGCTTCTGATGCCCTTGCTGTATAACTGGATCACTTCAATTTCTGCCCCCATTGGCAACAATGTCTTCCATATACAAAATAAATACCAACTAGATGGAGGGAAATAGGAAATTTTTTGTTAGTCCTAGGAAATGACTATGTATGAAAGGGATATTTATAATTTAAAGCAAGAATTATTTAAATATAATAAGAAGCAAACAGTGAAAAAGTGATCCATTTATGCTCATTATAATTAAGACTTAGCAGTGGTGGCACATGGGAAGCAGAAGCAGGCAGATCTCTGTGAGTTCAAGGCCAGCCTGGTCTACAGAGCTAGTTCCAGGATGGGCTGCAAAGCAACATAGAAAAACCCTGTCTCAAAAAAACAAAACAAAACATAACAAAAATAATAATAATAATTAAGACTTAGAGTCACTAAATAATACTGATGAAAGTGATAGAGAAATTAGAAAATAATTTCAGCACATATGATTAACAAAGGATTTGTATCTGTGCAATCTATATATATTAGTAAAGAACTCCAAATTAATGATTAAAAAGAGCTAGTAGGAAACACAAAGTTAAACAAATAGTAATTTCAAAGTAAAGAAACTCCAAATGGCCAAATAAACTGGGGGTTAGGGGAAGACAACTTAATTAGTAACCAAAGAATTGCAAATTAAACCACAATGAACGCCTGTATGCCCACCAATCTCGCAAAAATTGAAAAGTGTTAAAATAGTAAGTTTTGCTTGAGCCTGTGAAGCAATGAAAATTTATACTCTCTAGCGGGAGTATAAAACATAACCACTTTGAAAAACAGTGTAGGCTATATTAGATAGGAAGCAAAGGAGGACAGTGTGGGTACCTTGTGTCCAGCATTTTCAGTTGTGGGCATATACCTGTCCCCCAAGAAATGAACTCCCCTGCACATATATACAAAGGGCATGTACTAAGTTGTTCATGGCAGCATAGCTTGTAGTGTAAAACCTGAAAACCTAGATGCCCTCGAGGGAATGAGACAGACAGGTGTATCATGTTGTACTGTAGCACGGGGAGGTTTTGAGCTAGCTATGCAGCCGAGAATGACTTTGAACAGTTGACTTCTGACTCCATCTGCCAAGTATTAGGATTACACCTCCATGCTCATCTTCACTGTGGTATCCTTATTGTGGCATTTACGTGAATGATCTAGAGCTGATTGAGAAGAGTTAATTAAAGAAGAATAAAGTAATATAATTCTATTTATAAAATGAAAATATTAGAATAAAATATAAAATGAAAATATAGAATATGATATGGTAAATCAAAGGGTATGCAACTTTAATGGGATATGAAAAGGTAGATTAAAAGTTTGTTTATGTATTTTTTAAGGTATGAGTGCTCCATCTGCATCTGTCCCTGCATGCATCAGATCCCATTATAGATGGTTGTGAGCCATCCCACGTGGTTGCTGGGATTTGAACTCAGGACCTCTAAAAGAACAGTCAGTGTTCTTAACCATTGAGCCATCTCTCCAGCCTGAAAAGGTAGATTATGGGGCTTTTATGTATTGGAATCATTCTGTTCCTTAAGCTGAGTGGAAGGTGCACAAATTTCTTTTGTATATATTAAATACTTAATAACAAAAATGTTTAGAAATTGTTTTCAAGAATGGAAGAAAAACAGAAATGTTCTTCTCAATCCAAAAGTAATTCAAGTGCTGAATACTTAATTTAAAATACATTTTGCATTCTTTATAGATTAGAGAAACCTAACAGGAAGAAGAGAGGTCTGGTGATCACAGTTCGTCCCATCCTTCGGCATTGAAGTAGTTTCTGCCACTGTAGATCTGACACGTCCCAAAAGCTGTAGGGGGTTAGCTGAATTCAAAGCTTAGTCACATTTTCATCAGAGCAACAATATGCCCATCTCTTGTTCATTTTGTTTCCTTGGCATCTTAAGTATTTGAACCAGATGGAAAATGGTCCAACATTAGATTCTCTTGCAGCATGTCAGCCTTTTAATTTAAGACTTCAGAATGTGAGTAGTTGACTAAAATTCCAATTTATTCTAGTCAAAGTTGATTATAGGCTATTCTCAGGGCAGCCTTGCTTTAGAACATTGACTTTCCATGAAATTCTCTTAATAATACCTTATACTTGCCCATTCCTATTAAAGTCACATAGTTAATAAAAAGATTGAAATAAATAAAACCAGTTTCTGTTTTGTCCAAGCCCATCTGAGGATGGTATTCATCTAGTTTGTAGTTGAAAACCCCAAAACCTTTATCAAAGAAACAGCATGGAAAAGTCACTGTGAATCCTAGTTAAAAACAAAATGGCCAAGCGTGAAGGTGGTTTGAGTCAATCCATGCCAGTCTTTCAGTGACCCAGAATCACTTCCAAACACAACTAAGAGAAAAAGCATTTTGAGAACTGCTAGGAGTTTATGTTAGGCTGAAATGTAGCTTGGTTGATAAAAGTGCTTGTGTAACATGCATGAAGCCCTGGGTTCAGTCCCTTTCACTGAGTAAACTGGACATGACACCTGTATGTAGTCCTAGCAATTAAGAAATGGAGGCAAGCTGGGTGGTGCTGGTGCATGCCTTTTAGTCCCAGCACTTGGGAGACAAAGACACATGGATCTCTTTGAGTTTGAGGATAGATACACAGAGAAACCTTGTCTTGAAAAACCAAAGAAAAGAAAGGAATCGAGGCAAGCCGGGTGCTAGTGGCTCACGCCTTTAATCCCAGCACTCAGGAGGCAGAGGCAGGTGGATCTCTGAGTTTGAGGTCAGCCTGGTCCAAAGAGTGAGTTCCAGAACAGCCAGGACTACACAGAGAAACCTTGTTTGCAAAACCAAAAAAGATAGAAAGAAATGGAGGCAAGAGGATCAGAAATTCAGGATCCACCATGTAGAAAGTTAGAGGCCAGCCTGGAATACTGAGACAATGTGTCTTCTCCATCCCAGAAAAAAAAAAAAAAAAGAGTTGATATGATTTTTAAAAAGGAGGGGGAGTGCTATCAGAGACCAGAGAGATATTTCAGTGGTTAAGAGCACTGTCTTTTACAGGACCCAGGTTTAGCTCCCAGTATCCACATAGCTGCTTACAACTGTCTGTAGTTCAGGTATCAGGGGATTCAACACCTTTTTCTGACTTCTGTGGGCACCAGGTACCCAGACATTCATGAAATCAAAACACTGATACACATAAAATAAATCTTAGAAAATAAAGGGAGAAAAAGTTTACAATGTACATTTTGTCTGGACATATTACACTAGCCACAAATGAGGTATTAAGTTTCATTATCTATTGGGTGTGAAAAACACCGTGACCAAAGCAACTTAAGGGAGAAAGGGTCTGTTGTAGTTTACAGTTCTATGTGGTTACAGCCCATCATTGTGGGGATGAGAGCCTGTACAGCAGAAATTTGAAACAGCTAGTCATTCACAGTCAAGTGCAGAATGAAAATGAATACATACCAGCTTGAGCCTTGGCTTGCTCCTTTTCATCAAAATCTAGGGATCAGCCCAAGAAATGGTACCAAATTAGAATGATTGTTCCCACCTCAACTTAGATGAGAAAATCCCTCACAAGCATGCCCACAGACCCACGTGATTCTAGATAATTAAAAGTAACCACCAGTACAACTGTCCATTACCACCTAGCCCTGTTCTTGGGTCCCCAGTCTTTTGATTAGTCAATCTATACAAGAAGGCCTGATAAACTGTCTGCCCTCAGCAGACAAAGTTTTCAGAGCAAAAACCAAAACAAAACAGAAACAAAAACAAAAAAAAAAAAAAAAAAAGAAAGGAAAGAAAGAAACAGGACAAACAGGGAAGCAGTATCAGTCTGTATGAGAGAATCACTTAAGATTTTTGTCACTTTTCTAAGTATTTGTCACATTGGGGGCCTAAAGTGTTTACACATTTTAAGAAAGGAGGTGGGGAGCAGACATAGCCAGAAGATGAAACATAGTTCTTTAGAAATTTAAAGGGTCTCTCTCCAGTTGGAACCTAAGGATCAGATACCACAGGGCTGGGTGGCATGCTTTCATGTTTTTACATGGGCACTTCTTCATAGCTGTTGGATGGTATTATGTAAACTAGCACATTTTATTGCCAAGCTCGTCCTAACACCAAGTCTTAATTATTTGTGTTCAGGTATGTATTTTTACTGGTGAGTGCTCTAATACCTACATACTTAAACTGCATATTCTCAAGTTGTAGTTTTCACTCTGAAATTCCTTTGACCAATAATATCCCAGTTCTCTAAGCCAGATGTCCAAGGCTTCTCGTACCTAAGCAGGCAAGAAAAAGAAACAGCAAAGATAGAATCAAAATTCTTGGGAATTCTGAAAGGTTAGCTAGATCTTGCTCCCTGCAGGGCTAACCCTAGGAATACCTTTTCAAAGGTAGTCTCAATATTACTTTCCTTCAAGTCCCATCAGTACTGATTGCTCTGTCAGAACTATCAAAAGATAAGATTAAGCTTTGACAATAGAGATGATGGTGTGGCTGTACACCTGTAATTCCAGCCTTTGGAAAGCTGAAGTAGAAAGATAATGATTTTGAGACTAGCCTGGCCACTACACAACAAGACCCTAATCAGAAGAGAAGAGAAAGAGTAATTGCATCAGATTTAAAGATCTTTGTTAACTTTGTTTGTTTGTTTTTATTGAGCTATCTATTTTTCTTCGCTCCCCTCCCTTCCCATCACCCCTTCTGCCCTCTCCCATGGCCCCCATGCACTGAGTTTACTCAGGAGATCTTGTCTTTTTCTACTTCCCATGTAGATTAGATACATGTATGTCTCTCTTAGGATCCTCTTTGTTATCTAGATTCTTGGTTGTGAATTGTAGGCTGGCTTTTCTTTTCTTTATGTCTAAAAGCCAACTATGAGTTAGCACATATTATATTTGTCTTTCTGGATCTGGGTTACCTCACTCAATATGATGTTTTCTAGATCCATCCATTTGCCTGCAAATTTCAAGACGTCATTTTTTTCTGTTGTGTGGTATTCCATTGTATAAATGTACCATATTTTCTGTATCCATTCTTTGATCAAGGGGCATTTAGGTTGTCTGGCTATTACAAATAATGCTGCTATGAACATAGTTGAGCACATGTCTGATTCTAGAATCAACAGTTGTTGGAGGAGGCTGCTTGTTGGTTCCCGGCCTCCTGGCTAGCTTGGACCTGAAATAATCACACAGAAACTGTATTAATTAAATCACTGCTTGGCCCTTTAGCTCTAGATTCTTATTGGCTAATTCTTACATATTAATTTAACCCATCTCCATTAATCTATGTATTGCCACATGGCAGTGGTTTACTAGCTAAGGTTTTGGCAGGTCTAACTCTGGTGGCTGCTCCTTGGTGTCTCTCTGACTCCGCCCTCTTTCTCCCAGCATACAACCTAGCTTTTCCTGCCTAGTTCTGTTCTGCCCTTGCCATAGGCTCAAAGCAGTTCTTTATTCATTAACCAATAAAAGCAACACATAAACAGAAGGACCTCCCACACCAAGCAATACCTCATTCCAACAAGTAGAATGTGTCTGATGAGCTGAGCAGAGGTTGGTTCATAATCTGAAGGCAGAAGTAGAACAAAGGGCATATTAGTTGTTTCAAAGTTACTTTCCCTGTAAAGGTTAAATTGGAAGGGCAGGAGGCTGAGGCATGAGGATTGTTGATTGTTAAGAGGCCAGTCTGGGCAACAATGAGGCCTTGTATCCCAAAAAGTAGAGGAAATTTCTTACCCTTCCAGCTAGTACTAGCCCATTTGGAGATTTGGCTCCTAACCTCTTACTCTCAGGCTTCTCAGGTCCCAAAACGGACTAATTAGGGTTTTGAACTGTGGTGAAACTAACTTGATGTTGGTGGTCAGGTGGGCTGAGAACAGACCTCAGGCCAAACCAACAGCTTTGGTTTGTTGTAAAGTTTACTTAACAGAAGGTGTCTGAGCTCTTAAACCATATTTGGAGGTTGTGCTCAGTCTGTTTTGTTCCAAGCCGGCTTTTCCTTACCACTCCTCCATCCTAGAAAGGGACAACAGGAGGATGCACCAGAACACAGCGAGATTTGCTTGGCCAGTCTTTCATCACCAACAGAAAGAAATGTTTGGCCACATACTTCATTTAACATGGAAGGAAACTAAGGCTCTTGGAGGGGGACCCTGTGCCCAGGTTTTATTAGAATGAATAGAGTAGATTCTGACGCCAAAGACTTAAATTCTTTCCATTGCTCTCTTGCCTTTGAGTTTCCTCTTTTGCCACATAGCTTTTCTTCACTTTCTGAAGTGTAAATTGGATTGTGTAATTACTTTTTCAGTAGATTCTCTGTGTTTCCTACATAAGATAAAGTTCAAATTTAGCCTAAAAGAAATGACTCTTGATGGCTTTGAAGTATACACTGAAACAATTAAATGATAAAGTTTTTATCTTCTATTTTGTCCCAATGGGGGTGTGTGCATATGGTAAGGAAATGAAATCTGTGGTGAAAGGCCATCAGAGAGGCTTTTTCGGAGGAGGCAGTATCCTAAGTCTGGTAGTAACCAGCAAATACCCAGGAAAACAGGTAGTTTATAGCTTCCTGGGTGGGCCTGAGGGGACCTGAGAGAGAGCAGGCCTGAAAGATCATGAAGAACCTGCTATTGCAGGCCAAATGTAGGCTTGGTTGGGAAAGCCATGAAAGGCCATAAAGGATCTTAAGTAAGCACATTACTTCATCTTATAAAGGTCACTGGCTACTCTGGAAAATCTGTCAGGCCGTGACTTCTCTGGAACAGGACAGACAGACAGGCTAATAAGTCACAGTGATAGCAGCAGCAGCTACCATGCAGAGCTGTGGTCGTTAGGAAATAGGGGTCTCCGAGAGGTTTTCTCATTTGGAGAATTCTTTCCATTGTGTTGCATTGCTACATAGAAATAGTTATTCCCAAAGCTGAGTAAGATACCTTGGTCATTAATCACTCTTTATATTGAGAAAAGGATGGTGGGATCATATGACAAATAATGGCAGAATAAGATAAACTTTTCCTGGGGGCGGGGGTGGGGTGGGCAAGTCTTGGAAAGAGGTGACTGGTATGAACAGCAGAATGTGGTGACACTGTTGTGGGTAACTGCTTGTGTGAGTGTGAACAAGAGAACTTGTGCAGAATGTAGTTCAGAAGAACGGCACACCAATGAGTGTGTGTACATATGAAATCTGAGCCCTGCTAGATTTTGGTCTACTCTGGTATTCTGTCTGTGATACTGAACTCTAAGATGTAGCCTTTGGGAGAGAGACTAAGCAGTCATTCATGTGCTCCTTTTTTGGTATTTCTTAAAATTGTACATGTATATCAGGTTTTTTTTTTAAATAAAAAGGTAAACAAAGGAATTTTATTTGGAGCTCCTATTTTTAAATATTTTTCTCCTTTTTGTTTTTTCCTTTTCTACTGGGGGTTGAACTTCGGACATGCTAATTAACTAGGTCATGTTAATACTCTTGAGTGATACACTCATTTCAAGTATTTCTCTCCCACCTGTTTCTTTAATAGAATTTTACGTAGAAAGGGTGGTGAGTTTTGTTCATGAGCTTTAAGAAGGTCTTATATATGATGGGCTGTCCTTTGAACTCACTAGATAGCTGAGGGTGGCCTTGAACCCCTGGTCTTCTGTCCTTCAACTGGAAGTTTATGTGGTAATGGGGTAATGGGTATCCAACCTAGGCTGTGTGTGTGCTAAGCATTCACTCTACTGACAGTTCCATCCCCAGCTCTAGAAATTATGTTTTCTTTGTTACTTTGTTGCAGAATGTGTGGCTGTTTAGTCCTTTAACCTCTTAGCATTTTTGAAATAGGGATATATCTTATAGTTCATGAGGACATAGCATCAAGTCAGTGTGATTGGTATCTTTTTTTTTTTTCTCAGTGATGTGAAAAATACTGAGGTCTCACTATCTTTGGTTTCCCAGACTTGATCTTGCTGTGATACCTTTGGTTAGTGAGTTGTTGGTTCCGTTGGAAAAGAAGAGTAACTGGCAAAACGAGTGTTAGCAATGCTTTCTGGTTTGCCAGTTATCAGGAGTTGACTTATCAGCTCCAGACCCACCTCTCTACTCTTATCAGGTGAGCCAGTTTGTCACCTGGCTCTTGGCTGTGCAGTGCTGAGAAGGGGCATGGCCAGAGAAGAAAAAGGCCCTCGCTGTTTCCTAAGCCCATGAGGGCTACTTGGGCAACATTTCTTTGCTCCAACAGCAGCATTCCTTCTCGTAGCATCAGCTGAATCAGTTTTTAGTTTCCTGGGCTTGCAGGATCAGTACCATGGCACCCTCTGCAGTGATGGCACTGAACCAAAATCCCCTTTGCACATGGTCTTTCCTCATGTGCGCCCCCACCCCGTGTACCCCAGGAAGTTCTGACTTACCTCTCCCCATCCCTGTCAGTGACTAGTTAATAACTTTATACCTACTTATAAATTCTTTATATTATCCCTTATGTTAAAGTTTCTCTGTTAAAATAATGAGTGCAGTTTCTGTCTCCTGGGTGGACCTTGACTGATAGCTGCTCCATGGGCCCACCAGTTTGAACATGCCCTACATTTGTGCATCTCTCACAGGTACTCTGTTCCCTGCAGCCAGTGACCTTTTGAAATGTAAACGTGAGAGTCACACAGTTAACCATCAGTAGACTCCAGTAAAAGAACATTCTTAATGAGGCCCACAGAGCCATGAGTTGTCTAGCCCCATCTGCTAGATCTACTGTACCTGTCTCATCTCACCATGAGAAAGAGACCACTTATTAAGGAAGTCATGGTATGTCAATTTGCTGCCTTCTGTAATAATTACTTGAAAAGAACTATAAAGCTCTGCATACCCTCTGAGGCAGTATTACCACCTTCTTTAAATAATGGACACAAAGTTGCCTGGCTTGCTTCTTGGGAGTTGCCATTAGTCCCAAATGTGACATTTTACTGCAGCGGAGCGTGAACACAGTGTACAGGTACTTCCTTGATCCTCCAGGACTTTTACTCCTGGAGCAGCTGCTGCTTCCCTTTTACACTAAGTCCTTTCACACTCTCATGTTGTGACCAAAAGCTCTGTCCCTTTTCTCTGAGTGGAGATAGCACAGATCTCAATTACCTTGGAGAAAGCTTGAATGAGAGCCAGTGAATGGCTTATCTGGGTAGCCTTATCCTGTGAGGGTGTCCAAGAAGAGCCAGAAGTGGCAACACTTCCCTTGTGTTTGTTGATGATTATAAAGACCACAAACCCATCATGTGTGAGACAGTGCTGAGAAAGGATGCATGTGACTGTGTAAATTACTTTCTAGATCTAAGTTCTAGAACTTGCCCCCACTTCCAGATTACTAAAAAAGGTATTCTAGCACTGTGTAGTCTAAGGGGGTGCCAGGGACCGAGTCAGGAAAATGTTAAAGGATTTAAGTTTGTTTGCAAGACAACTCATAGAAAGAAACCAAACTCACCTCAATAAATTCTTCTATAGTTACTGTGGTCTGAACACTTAATAGAAGTCTACTCAGTCAGCATTTAGTATGCAGTGCAGATAACAGATCTCTAGAACTTATCTCCCCTGCGTTTCTACCCCAGTTTCTGACACCCACTGTCCCACTTTGGTGGTTGACATGGATTTGCCTGTGGTCATGCCAGTTGTTCTTCTGTGCTGAGCTTACTTCATTTAGCATTATGTCTGCAAGTTTTACCCAAGTTATTGCCTGTTGCATATCTTAGTAGAGTTATTTCTGTATATTAATGTACAGTACAGAATACAGCTGTTTTGAGGCTGTTTGTAATATTCCAGAACAGTGACTTCTCACACACTAGAACCACCTCTGCCTTCAACACCATCTGCACTGGGGATCAAACTCGGGACCTTGTGCATGGTAGGCAGGTATTTTACTATTGAGATACACCCCGACGCTAGAAATAATTTTTAGCTCCTGTAATACAGCACCTTATTTTTTGAGTGGTTTCTAAGTGGTAATGATGTAAAGAGGAAGCATTGCTGGCTGAGTATTGTAGGTGAGAGAGTTCTACCCCAAGTACATCTGGATGAACAGTGCCCTTTTTCTTTTCCTTTAAGAAGCAAAAGTAAGCCGGACGGCGATGGCACACGCCTTTAATCCCAGCACTCGGGAGGCAGAGGCAGGCGGATTTCTGTGAATTCGAGACCAGCCTGGTCTACAAGAGCTAGTTCCAGGACAGGCTCCAAAGCCACAGAGAAACCCTGTCTCGGGGAAAAAAAAAAAAAGCAAAAGTATTTATTAAGTACCTGTTTTAGCCCAAACCTGAGTTTGTGACTGGAAGTAATATTAGTTGAAGGTTTTTTTTTTTTTCAGGGAGACATAGTAGAGGAGATGGCAGTAAGACGCCACACGAATGACGGGCTTTCAGGAGCTGGGCTTGGGAGTGAAGGCTTGGTTTAGATAGGGAAGACAATGTTACCATCTAGGTATTTGGGGGGAGTTACAGGCATAAGTCTGGAAGGCTTTCTGGGAAGTAGTCTAGCCTGCCTTTTGAGTCTTTAGACTGGAATGAAGTTGTTGTCTGTAGTGGCATTTCAGTTGTCTTTTAATAAATCAAGACTGCCTGAAGATCTTGAGAGTAGAAGAGTCCCACCGGGAGGCAGGATTCCCATTTCAGACTGAGGAGGTAAGAGCCAGTGGCTGGTTGTTTTGCTTTTCAGATCTTCAAGTTGAACCCCAATTTCTGACCCTGAGTTTTTATTAATCATGCTTCAGTTGTCAAAGGCAGAAAAAACAGTGCACCTATGCTGTTAGGGTCCCCAGTTGTAGAGATGTGTTTGGACATCTGTCCTTCCAGGGAGACCAGGCTGAGCCTCTCAAAGACAGGCTGTGTGTGGTTCACCTCTCGATCCCCAGACCCAGAAGATTAAACACAATGGTGCTCGGGTACACTTTTTGAAGAGAAGCAGGTTTGGATGGGAGGAACTCCAGCATAGAGGGCTGGGGAATGAAGATGAAGTAATCTAGCAGGAGGCCATAGACTTCTACTGTTGCTCCCAGGAAAGTGAAAATCCTCCAAATGACGACAGGAGGTTACTCTACCCATTTGTATTGTTGAGGCATGACTGTGACCTTCCCACACCACTAACTTCTCTAACCAGCAACTTCTACTCTAGACTTATCTGGGAAAGTTGATGTCCTCAACAGCCACCCAGACTTATTCTTTGTGTCCTTGGTCTGATCCTTCCTTCTTTCTCAGCTGTTTTTCCTCAGAGGACTGTCCTTGTCTTTCCGCTCTCATGTGAGCCTCCACTGAAGCCCTTTTCGCTGCTTACCTGAAAAGATTTCTGCCCCGCCTACATTCTGCCTTGCTGACCCCTAGTGTATTTTGCCACAATATCAGTGCCTGCTGAAACTGTCAGTTTTGCCTGTTTTCTTTTTCTGGAATGCAAGCCCAGTTTCTGTCATGTTCTACTCTATCTGTGTCAAGTTGTGGCCTGGGAAGCTGCAGGAGGCCTGAGAGTGTCAGGGCGGGGATGGTGACGAAACAGTTACTACCTTTGTTTTGAGCATTCCAGGAACCTTCTGAGCAATAGATTAAGATCTTGTTCACAACTGCTGTTCTTGAGGACAGCTGTACTGCTAAGGGGCCTTTCTAAACTGTGGGTCATGACCCCATATAGAATTCACAACATGGGTGTTGTGAAAAACTTGGCAACAGGAAGGTTTCTGAAGATACAGTGACCAAAGATTAGCTCAGAATCAAACATGTAACGTATTTCAAGTATTTCTGGCAGTGTTCATCAGTGTTGCATTTATACACTTGACTGCGGACTGCAGCCTTGGTCCCGAACACACAACATGTTCACTTTGTACTGGGCATGCCATCAGACCTTCAGATGCTGCCTAAAACACCTCAGCTCCTATTTGAGACTGCTTATGTTATGAATTACAGTATTTTTACTGTGTAGAGAGTCTCCTGTTCTTACAGAAACGTAATGGCTTAATTGCAGCAAAGACTTTTAGTGTTTTCCTTACCATCTTCTCTCAGTAACTTGTCAAATTAGTATATATTTGAATTGCAATATTTTAAATTATTTTTTATTTTAAAAATTTGTTGTTTGAAAGCTGGAAAGAATAGAGTACAGCTGTAATCTCAGCACTCAGAAGGCTAAAACAAGAGGATTGTCATGAGTTCTGGACACCTGGGATACAGAGTAAGCCATGTTTTAATCCCTCCCCTTCCCAAAATTACTGTTTGAGTCTCTGACTGGGGTTTTATAAGAACTTCTTAGCCGAGTGGTGGGTGGTAGCACATGCCTATAATCCTTGTACTAGGGATGCAAAGACAGGTGGATTTCTGTGAATTCAGGCCAGTCTGGTTTACAAAGTAAATTTCAGACAGCCAGAGACAACACAGAGAAACCCTGTCTCGAAAACCGCCCCCCCCCCCAAAAAAAAGCTGCTCAATGATGAGTGCTTCTTGTGTAAGCGTGAGGACTTGTTTGAGTCCTGGCATCTGTGTAAAATGCAGGGCATAATTATTCATACTTAGGAATGCTGAGGACAAGATGGTGGCACACGCCTTTAATCCCAGCCCTCTGGAGGCAGAGCAGGCAGATCTCTGTGAGTTTGAGGCGAGCCTGGTCTACCAGAACTAGTTCCAGGGCAGGCTCCAAAGCTACAAAGAAGTCCTGTCTTCAAAAACAAAAAACCAAAAAATAAAATAAAATCTGAGGACAATCAGATTTGCTGTAGCTTGCTGGCCTGACAGTTTAGCTCCAGGCTCAGTGATAGATCCTGTCCGAATGGAAAAAGTTGGAGAGCGACAGATCAGGACACATGATGTGCTCATCTGACCTCTTGAGTGTGTAATACATGTGTGCAATACACCATATACACAATACACCGCATTCATATATACAACTTGAATTTGCCAAGTGAATTTTGTCTTGTGACTAAGACCGCCTCCTACAATTTCTAAAATGACCCTAAATATTCTTCTGCCATTTTGAATATGTATTTGTGCAAAACAGCATTCTCAGCATTACTGGTTGTAAAGTCAAGATGTCAGTCAGGGCTGAAAACATTGAAGATCAAATACAGCCAAGATTTAATTCATTTTTAAAAATAAATATGCACACCCATATCATAAGTATGCAATTTTGCTTTCTGTCTTTAAAAAGTATTACAAAGGGCCAGAAAGATTGTTCTTTGGATAAAGCTTCATGCCACCAAGCTTGATAACTTGAGTTTGATCCCTAGAACTCAGAGTAGGGGAAGAGAACAGAGTCATGCAAGCTGTCCTCTGACCACCACACACTTGCCATGGCTTGTGTGTCCCTATCCCAATAAATTTTAAAAAAAAGTCTGAAAAACGTTCAAAGAATTGCTTTTAAATATATTTTACTGTGATTTATTACTGGTAAATGTTTGATTAGTATGCCTGTTTTATATATTTATGTACCCATGGTTGCTTGGTATGTCTCAGGCAGAAAGATACCACAAATGTAAAGGATTTTAAGAAATTGAACTTTTCTAATTATGAACGTTCCAGGGTTTTTAGTAGGGATGCTCATTGGAGGATCCCATTGCTGGTAGCTACTCACAGGTTGTTGTCTGAACCTATCAGATGCAGTTTTTACTTGGGGGTGAGGGACATTATGTTCTTCTGGCTCTCTCCATCTCACCCTGGGTGAGAACCCTTTGTCACTGTCAGCTTGAGATTAGTGGAAGGCTGGTGGGGCTGGGAGGAGGACAGCCTGACGCTGCTCAGTGTGTGAGCAAGCGCGCTACACTCTTAGAAATTGCTTAGCCTTTTTGGCTGTCCCTTTATGGCTTGATTTTAGTGCTTTGTGCCAAATTTCTTGTTTCCCTTTTTTTTTTTTAAATTTAAAAATTTCTATAAATAGCAACAAATGCACACCCAGAAGTGGAAAGCAGTGTTGTGGAAGCCCTAAGTTGGCCAGAATTGGTAGGCCAAACACACCTTCTTTCTTCACTTTCCCTTCCCTTTTAAAGCCTTTGTTTTAGGCAAAAGGAAATTGATGTATTTGGAGAGCAGTTGTTGGCTTTCATGACAAGACTTGTTAGTCTAATTTGGTAAGGACCTAGAGCTGCGAGTGGAATGAATAGAAAAGTTAGCGCTGAAGCAGGCATGCTGGGAGGAAGCAAAGCCCTGGATATTCCTCCCATCTTATGGATCTCCAGGGGAAGCTTTCTGGAAGGCCCTGGGTTCCCTGATGAGCAACCTCGAAGTGCCTGGGACCTTCCCACTCCCCATTCTACCAGAATGTAAGCCAGGCTAACACATGGGCGACAGTAATTCTTTTGCTGTTTTCTGTGATACAACATGATAATAGTTTTCCTTTTTGACAGAGGCCCTGTTTGCTTATTTGTCTAGTAAACACCTATTCTCCATCCTAAAATAAACCTCAAGTGTACAATGTGAGGGTCCAGCTGGTGTTTCAGGAACAGTGTTGTGCCTTAGGAGAGCACTAAGAAGGCAGGTACATGCAGACTTAACTTGTTTAGAGATTTTTCTTGACAGTGCTCTCTCTCTTTCTCTGCCTTCCTGCTGTCCCCTGCTCAGAGTCCCACTGGACACTGTCTGTGCCTGTCCTTAGCCCAGGTGTACTGTGCTTGAGAATTAGATGTTCCCTAGTGAGCAGGATAGCCTTTTATGGGCTGGTTTAATTGAAGGATCTTAATAGTGTCCTGATGTGAAAGTGTCCTGGCCCAGCCAACTCTTTCCATTTTCAGGAGACAACCCCAGAGTCTTGCTCTTAAGAGATGCCTTCAACCTTTGTCTGCTTGTTTGTGATGTTCCATTCTTACACTTCCTTATACCCCTCCTGCAGGTGATTTAGGGAGTCACTGGAACCTCTTAGTGTTCTACTGGCAGCTTGTTGCAGAAGAGAATTTCATTCTCTCCTGACTGATTGAGCGAACAGTCTGTATTTTCATGTTTGAAGCACTTTCATTTACCCCTGTGAATCACTCACTAGACAGTGCTGAGCTGTGGGTAGATGAATGGGAGCCTTCTTAGTTATCTGATACTTTGACTGTGGTGAGAATAAAGGAGGAATGAAGTTGCCTGGGTGGCGTCTGCATGAGCCAGAAAGAGTTCAAAAGGTGTGGGTATTGAATA
Organism: Alexandromys fortis; assembly: GCF_014885135.2. Classification (NCBI taxonomy): domain Eukaryota; kingdom Metazoa; phylum Chordata; class Mammalia; order Rodentia; family Cricetidae; genus Alexandromys; species Alexandromys fortis. The sequence goes on along the minus strand of NW_026068167.1, from coordinate 817,789 downwards.
GGACCTAGACCTGTCTCTTCAGAAACCTTAACGTCTTCTGTGGTATAACCTCAGGGGGTCTTATGAACATGGAGTTTCTATCCTGACCACTCCTTTGACTTCCTTCCAGCTTTTGAGTTAATTTAACTTGAATGAAACAATTATCTTTGTCTACAGTTTTACTTTGAGAGAATTGTATGCTTGCATGCAGTGGTAAGAATCTTCTATATCTTTTACCTAGTGTCTCTAGTGGTGCCTTCTCTTAATTTATCTTTTTAAAACTTGAACTTAGGCTGGAAAGATTACTCAGTAGTAAAACCTCCTGCTGTGGGCCCGACAACCTGAGTTCAGTCTACGGTGGAGGGAGTGAACGGGAGCTCTGCAAGTTGTCCTCTGACCTCTGTCCTATGTATGGTATTTAATATTTAGAAGTCCGGAGAGCTGGCTCAGAGGTTGTTTTTTTCTGCTTCTGTTTTTTGTTTGTTTTTTCAAAACCGGGTTTCTCTGTAGCTTTGGAACCTGTCTTGAAACTAGCTCTTGTAGACCAGGCTGGCCTCAAACTCACAGAGATCCGCCTGCCTCTGCCTCTCAAGTGCTGGGATTAGAGGCATGTGCCACCATCGCCCACCGGCTCAGTGATTAGTTAAGAACACTGGCTGCTCTTGCAGAGGACCTGGGTTCAATTCCCAGCACCCACATGGTGGCTTACAGCCATCTTTAAATACAGTTCGAGGAAATCTAATATTCTCTTGTGACTCACAGGTACTAGGCACATAAATGGTGCACATGCATACATGTGGACAAAGTGCACATAAAATAAAAATAAATATTTTGATCTTTTTGAGAAAAATATTTTTAAGAGTAAAGTTTAAAAGTAAAAGTCAAACATACCAAGGTTGTACAGATTGGCACTGGCAATATTTCTCATCTGGTAGAGGAACCTGAGCTGGGCCCCAGGATCTCTTAAGAAGACAGAAGAGAACTGACTCTGGGGACTTGATCTTTGATCTCCTTACATGTGCTATGGTACACACATGCCTAAGCAGTCACAAACTTTTTAAGACTGTATAATTGTCTACAGTGGTAGCAGTAGCTGTAGAAGTAGTAGTTTTGTTTCCTTCCAAAGTTATCTATCCCGATTTAAAGATCATGTATCAACTCCCTTTTACTTACATATACCACAGCATGAACTATGTTTTGGATCTTGCCTTTTAAATTGAGCAATATATCTTGGAGACCTAGCTTTGTTAGTGCAGAAAGAACTTCTTTATTTATACAATGGCATAGTATTCCCTGAGTAGATAAGATATAATTTATTTAACTAGTCCCCTAATCTTTGCTATTACACACAATGTTGCAATGAGTATTCTTTACATATACACTTCCCCACATGAGTAATTATTTTCCTGTGATAAATTCCAAAAAATAAGATAGCTGGGTCAAAGTATGTACTTTAATTTTGATAAATAACTGCCAGGTTGCTTTACATAGAGATTTTACCAGGTTACATTCTCACCAACAGTGGTGTCTGTGGATGCTTGCTTTCACTGTTGACAGCACCATTATTCCTATATGTTTCCTTTTTTGGGTGTGGTGTGCTTTCTTCATTTTCCCGCTGGGTAATCTACTCAATGATGTGTAGGAATGTGGAATCTAGCTCTTAGCAATATAAAGTACTGGTGTTTTTTCAAAATACTGACTTTGTTCACAGAGAATTTTATAGCTGATAATTGTGGAAAGTTTTCCTGTAGTCAGATATGTTGTCATTTGTTATGGCTGCTGAGTTTGTATCATAGTTAGAAAGTTTATTTCCAGATTATATATTTTTAATTATGCACTGTTTCCTAGTGTGATTTTCTTCCTCCTATTTGTTTCCTCTTCCCTCTTTACCCATCTGGAATTTGTTCTTTGGTGTAAAGAGTTAGATGTATAGATCTCATTTTATAGATACAAGTGCTTTCTTTGGTAGCGGAGTGCCTTTGATAGCTATTTTTTGTTGATTCCTGCAGGTGAGTTTGTGATGTGGGAGAGGCCTAGGGGCAACTCCTGTGCTAGGTGGGTGGTGGTAGCATACCAGCTCAGCACAGCTGTTTTCACAGCCAGTACATAGATACAAAACTGATTTAAAAGGTGGATAACTTGCCAGAATTCTTGCCATTAATGTCCAAACAATGTAGTAGTCTTTTTATATCACATTTTATTTATCCATTTATTTGTGGTGAGTGTGTATGAGTGTACACACGCGTGTAATATCATGGCACACATGTCATAGGACAACTTATAGGAGTGGATCTTGGAGGTGAAATGCAGATCATCAGGCTTAGCATAAGCACCATTTATCCACTGAGGCAAGTCTGTGATTTTTTTTTTAAAGATTTATATGTATGTTTTGTTTGCATGTATGTCTGTGTGCCACATGCATTCCTGGTGTCCTAGGAAATCAGAATAGGGAGTTGGATTCCCTGGAATTGGAATTATGGATAGCTGTAAGCCATGTGAGTGCTAGGAATCAAACCCAGGTCCTCTACAAGAATAAGTGCTCTTAAACCACCAAGCCATCTCTCCGGTGCCTATAATGTTATCTTAAACTGAGTTTCTCTTCCTCATCCCTGACTATGGCACTGAAAAGGGGAGGGCACCTGGGAGAAGAGATGCTTGACCTGATTGGCTATATTTGGGTATAGGGTTATGAGACAAATTCAAGAGACTTTAAAAGACCCTTGGAGTCCTGAAACACTGCAGAATTAAAGAACTACTGTGTGTATTCATTAATAGAATATTTAGATTCAAGTAATACATAGTGTGTCTTTATGTCAGCTTGACACAGGTTAGGGTCATCTAAGAAGAAAGAATCTCAATTAAGAAAATGCCTTTGGGGTATTTTTTTGATTGATGATTGGTGTGGAAAGGCCCAGCCCACTGTGGGCAGTACTGCCCTTGGGGCAGGTGATTCTGGGGTGTGCAAGTAAGCAGGCTGAGCAAGCCATGAGAAGCAAGCCAGTAAGAATCACTCCCCCATGGTCTTTACATCAGCTCCTGCCTACAGGTACCCGCCTTAAGTTCTTGCTTTTGGTCACGTGTTTCTCATAGCAATAAAATGTAACTAATACTCGTAGAAAGAATGTTTTTCTCAAAAGAGGGAAAAGTCCTTCTTAGTAGTATAAAAGTATCTCTCAGAAAAACAAAGTTTACACATAGCTGTTACTGAGATTGTAGACAGTTAACAAGTTTCTCTCATTCATTTTAAACACAGTCCAGTTACCTAAGTAGAAATTAGGTGCTGTACTGTGTCTTTGTGGAGACTTGGGTGTCATTTTGAATGGGTTAGGCATCCTCTATCTGATCTCACAGCTTAAGTGTTGCTATGACTGTTACAAAAGGCTATATTATATATATATAATTTGTATTTTAGATTTTTAAGTCATTTTCCTGGTATGTAATTTTGGTTGAAGAACTGGGTCATATGAGTTCACAAGTCAGCCTTTTTCTGTAGTTCATTACTGATTACTACTAAACATGCTAATCTTTCAGAAATATACATTTCCTTCAGAGTAATTCAATTATTCTGCTTTCTAAATTTACATAACAACTACTGGCACGCAAGAACATGACTTTCCATTTTTACCATTCTGAAAATAGAGTACAAATTATAAGCATTGAGAAGTAGGGTACAACTGTCACCTGTGGAATCTTGAATTCAGGGTTGCTTTTCTTCTGTGCTAATTTTTTTTCATACCAAGATAAGTGTCACAAATAGCACCCTTTCTTGTAGCATTTCCCAAATTAGAATAGCAGGTATGAACTAAATGGGAATCGTGCAGTACCACCGGGAAATGAGCCATGGCCGAGATTGTCTTTGGAAGGTTACAGGGGTAGATCATTCACAAAGCACTCTCCAGGGTTACCAAAGAAGTCTGTGCTCTGTTGTGCGTCTGTCTATCTCACTTGCCATGAACCTTCATAAATAAAGTCCAAATCTCTTCTGCTCAATTTCTGGCATAAAGCATATGTTTGTTTGCTTGTTTTTCCTTAAGGTACAAACCTAGAGGAATGTGTAAATTACTTAAAGACCAACTATAACTGGACTCTTCTGATCTTCCCTGTGTCTGTTCCATGGTACCTCTCAGGGCTGGATTGAGAATTTAGGGTTCTGAGAGGAGTGCAGTGTACTGTTTGAATCATTTTCTTCACATGGATTCCATAAACTTTAATGTTGCTTTAAAAGAATCTTATGACATCAGTAAGCCTCATTTCTTCTGTGTGCAAGTGAAGCCCTTGGGAAATGTAGAGGAGGGCCAAGGCTCCTGATGCTGTTGGCAAGAAGTGCCCTAGAACCACAGACCTCCTTCTGCCTTGGGTGTGCTCAGCTTTTAGCTTCCAGTCAGCACCTGAAGAGAAGAGGCCCTGTGTGTGTGGCCATGGTAAAGTACTCTTTTTTCCAGGCCTTGACCACTGATGCTGCTGGATACCATGAATTTAGTCAGACTCCACTCTTGAATTGCTGTACAGTTATCACAGAGGGGAGTTTCAACTTAATTTTGGTATGAATGAAATTGCTGACAGTCTTAATGTATTTCAAAAGTCAGTTATTACTGCTGGGTTATGTGAAGTGGGATCTTGCTCTGTGGCCCAGGCTGACTTTGAACTTGGGGCAGTCTTCCTTCGTCAGCCTCTGAAGTACTGAGATTATGAGCGTGAGTCACTACATCCAGCTATTTAGTCTTTTTTTAAATTAAGTATTTTGTTATTATTGTGTTTGTGGACATGTGGTTGCCACAGAGTGGATTTGGAAGTCAGAAGACAGCTTTGGGAGCCTGCCTTTCCTCACTGTATGTAATGTAGGTTAATGACTTACTAGGTCACCTCATCAGCCCCGTTTAAAAAGTGCATCAGGCCATGCCCAGAGGCAACAAATAGCCCCAAACACCTGCCTGTTTGTGACAGCATTCCCCATCTCCTGTTAATGTGTTCAGGTTCTTCTAGGTATGTGTGCCTTGGTGCTGTGGGTTTTAATGACAAGTTTATTTTCTTGCCTGGGTAGGAACATAGTTATCACTCTTGTAGTGAGTAGTTCTTTCCAAAGCTTCCTTTTTTCAGCTTCTTGCTGTCAAATATGGAGGCTAGAGTGTTTCTCTGAATTGTGGGGTTTTGTTTGTGAGTTTTTGTTTGTGGGTTTCTCTAGTCCTTGAGTGGTTCCATATTAGAAATACTGGAGTATGTGGTATAGCTCTTATCATAGTGCTGTTTGTTAGCCTACTTGGATATCAGTAGCATTGCTACTATTAGGCTGCCTTTAGGAGCCTGCCATATTCATTATATATGGGAAATAACTTTGGGGAGTATAATAGGCAGTAATGTTAGCAAAGTTCCATTTACCAAATTTTACCTTAAAATCTAAGGTTAGATACCACCACTCCATGTCTGTCTTTCCCTCCATCCTGCCCTTATTTTCTCCCTCCCAATCCCCTTTTTCTGGCTAGCTCAGAACTTGCTGTGTCACTATGTATGTAGATCGGGCTGGCCTTTAACTCTTAGCAGTCTGCCTGCCTCTGTCTCCCATGAGTGCTGGAATTAAAGACATGTGCTACAACGCCCGCCATAAGGGACCTTTTGAATATGAAGAACCTTTGTATTTTAAGACAGTCAAATTCACAAGGATGAAAAATAAATAGCTTTGATAACTTCATGTAGGCATTGCTGATCAAATGAAAGTTAAGAATCCAGAGGGTTGTAGCAATGAGATAGGAAGGTAAAAATAGAGAAAGGATTGAATTTGCATTGAAAGATGAGAGTGCCTACCCATCAGAGACGTGCTGATGGTGCAGAAACTCCATGTTAGAAGTCTGATCTTGGCAAATAGCATGCACACTGAAGGTGGGATCTCACTTGTTAAAATGAGAACTTGTTCACAGGACTAAGGAGTATTGTGCTGTCATGAAAGCAGAAGCCATCTAGGATTTTCATCTAGAACTGTTTCGGTTTTTGAAGACAAGGTTCCTCTGTAGCTTTGTAGCCTGTCCTGGAAATTGCTCTGTAGACCAGGCTGGTCTCAAACTCACAGAGATACATCTGTCTCTGCCTCCCAAGTGCTGGGATTAAAGGTGTGTGCCATCACTGCCCATAGAACTTTTTAAAGAGACTTTTTATTTTTCTTGTATTTAAGATAAAATTGACATATAATATACTGCTTGTATTTAAACTATACAGTTTGATACATCTTGATATGTATACAAAAGATAATATGTTCTTTACCACCAAAGTCTCCTTTTGCCCACTTGCCACCCTCCTGTCCATCTTTTCCCACCTTTCCCCAAACCTATCTGTCTGCCTTCTATCACTGTAGATTAATTTGCATTTCCTGATATTTTTAGGCAAATGGAATAATTTAGCAGCTCCTCTAGTCTGGCCTCTTTTACCTATCATTATTTTGAGGTTTATTTGTGTTGTGTACATCAGTACTTCATTCCTTTTATTGCTGAGCAACAGTTTGTTGTGTTCTGTATCCAATTTATCCATGCACTTCTGAAAGTATATTTGGGCATTTCTAGTTTCCAGCAATTACTAACTGTCATGAATGTTTATTTGAAAGTCTTTGTTGGAGGCACACGTTTTGTTAGTTCAGTGACTGGGTCATAGGCAAGTGTATGTTTCACTCTTTCAGAGCCAAAGTGCTTTGCAGAGTGATCTTACCGTTCCATAGCACCATGATGAGACAGTCCAGTTGCTAATGCTAAGTATGACCAGAGTGCATTCGTGGAGTGCTACTGATGTTTGATACAATGCAGTATTGTGCATTATTTTACACCATTTCCAAAGGAAGCTTGAAGATACTGTATGTAACTGACATATTGCTTATCACAAGATGTAGCTGAAGGCAGGAGAAATGTCTGTACCCCTCTGGAGTAAAGAAATGTATTACTAAAGTTCTGTAGTTGTAATGTTAATGTTTTCTTCCTGTGTGCCACTCAGTCTCAAACATGATTTCTATCTCCAGTGTAGTGTTTGGCTGTGTCTTCTAATTTAATATCATGTACAAATTACATTAGCATTCCATTAAATTCCCTCAGTCAGATCCAACAAATGAAATAATGTTAAGAACAAATCCAACACAGATATTTGGAGTGCCCTACTATATCATTTCCTCTGTCTAAATTGGTGTATTCCAGCAGACTCCCTTTCTTATGCATTTGAAATGAAAAACACTTTCAATGAGTACTTGGAACATTCTGTTTAACTCTTTTCAATGCACCCTTTTGTTACTTTTTCTCTTCCCAAATATTTATATGGTATCATTAATCCTTAATTGGTTTTGATTGGTAATGGTTTGTGCCTAGTTATTTTCCTTCTGTTTCATAAATTGCAAGGATTACCTTTTGTCTTTTAAGGACATACATACTTGACAAATCACAAGTATTAGATGTGGTTTGGAAATTCTGTTTAAATCTGTTGAGGAGAGTTCTCAGTGGGCAGACAGTGAGTGGCATACACTTCTTTGATGGACAGAGATAATTAAACTGTGATGCCACCTCAGGGGTCCGTGAGGATCTGAGGGCCAGGCTCCTCTTGCACAGTCAGGAAACTGCTGTCACATTTGTAGGCTTCAGGACCACATCATCCCTGTCCTACTCTCTGACAGGATGAGAACCTTGTGTATTCCCCACTGAAATAGCACATAGGTGCTCTTTATGGCAGCATGAATGACTTTGTCCTTGGTCATAAGAAAGTCTGGGAAATAGGCCCGATGGGATTTGGAATTAGCATTGGTAATAACAGAGCTGAGATACACTACCAGAAAATGGAGTAACAGCTAAAAGAATTACTGTGAACAGTGTGGTATAGAAGCATTCTAAATGACCTTGTGGCATCTGATCTACTTAGTTAATTAGCTAGAAAACCGTAATGATTGAAATGTAGCAGGGTAAAGTGTAGATTCTAGAATATTTTCGAATTGTCTAGGACTGTCGACTAAAAATTTTCTAAAGTTCTGAGATACAACTTTTATAAATAGCTAGTTTCAAAATGGTTTAAAGTATGGGCTGGAGATGTGGCTCAGTAGTTAAGAGCACTTGTTGTTCATGCAGAGACAATTCCCAATAATCATATGATGGTTCTCAACCATCTGTGACTCCAGTTCCATGAGATCCAATGCCCTCTTTGCAAGCACCAACGCACACTCCTGGAACACATACATACTTGCTTGCAAAACACTACACACGAAATAAAGTGAATAAAGATTTTAAGTATGGTTCCTTGGAAATGTGTTAATTAGGAGACAAAAAGATGAGTCAGTATTTGAAGCTGTTTTTTTTATTGAATTTTTTGTGGTGATAATTGTAGATTTCATGTGGAGTTGTAAGAAACAGTACAAAAGAATTCCGCATACTCTAACCCAGTTTTCCCCAATGGTAACTGCTTGTGAAACTGTAGTACAGAATCACAGCCAAGATTGTAACATTAATATAACCCATGGATTTACAAGGTTTCTTTTTTACTTGTATTTATGTATATGTGCATAAATAATTCTACACAGTTCTGTCACATCTCCATCACTTTGGAGACAGGGCACCTTTATAACCTCATCTGTTGTGTTCTCACCTGCAGCCTATGGCACCAACCACTTGTCCTGTCAGAAATGCCATCAGACAGTACATAATTTGGCCCTTTTCACTTGGCAGGACTTCCTGGATACACATTAATAGCAGTTTGCCTCTGGTACATTTTCCGTGTTGTACCCAACTGTATCTGTGACTGTATCTGTTCAGGTCTGTCCTCTAGTCTGTGGAGTTGCTTGCAAACTCTGGGACTAGAAGAGCTGCCACTTAGACAGCCATGGTGTGGGTAGTCTTGGAAGCTACTGGTGAGCAATTATCCAGACCTTTAAGAAAGGGAAGATTCTCCTGAATATCTGTAGCCATTTCCTGTCCAACTGAGCCTTGGCCCTTCATTTAGACAGTTCATTTTACTGTACTAGCCAAGATACTGACAGTCCTTCCTCTCCTGTCCTTCACGGGTGATCTCTTAACTGGTTTAACACAGCATGCTACACGTGTACCATCATACAGTACACAGCCTTTGGCACTGGCTTTGTCACTCAGCATAACTCCCTGGCAATTTATCTAGGTGGAGGTTGTACTTTCTGCTCATACTTTGAAACACCAAAGGCACTACCAAACTCTCCTCAGAGTACTCAGGAGTATCATTGGAGTAGGAGAACTGAACACAAAGGACATAGGCTCCTCCCCTATGTTGCCTCTGTGGTTAACTAGTCTGGTCCAGAGCTTCAAGGTCAGAAGAAGCATGGCCTCTTTGCTACTCAACTCTTGGACTCTCTGCGTAAGACTCAACATCAAGCAAGTACTATGGGAATAAATGAATGAGGCAGAAGAGAGTATTTTTAATAGCAGTCAAGGACTTTTGACGTGTTGCATAGTAAGCTCAGGAAAGTGTGAGAGTATCAACAGGATGCTGGCTCTGGCTCTCTGCCTCCCTCCAACAAAGTAAGCTCATAAACACCAGGTTCTTTACTAGTCTTGTCACTTCTTCTCCCTTCTCTTCTTTCTTCCTTCTCTACTCCTCTTTTCCCTTCCCTCCTAAGCTCACAGTGTTGCCCAGGCTCTCCTCAAACTCCAGGACCCCAATGTGCTCCTGCTCCTGCTCCCTAAACGGCTAGACTGTTGGCAGGTCATTGTGCCCCCCATAGGATTCTCCTTTTAGATCTCTGTTCAGATGCCACTGCCTCAGCAGTAGCAGCAAATGTCTCACACTGCGTGTCCCTTCACCAACTTTATTCGTGGCATTTGTCATGACTTCCTGGCATTGTGTTTCCTGTCCTTTGTCTAGGGACTGTCTCTTTTGCTTACTGTTATGGGTCAGTAACTGTGCGTCACAGTCATGAAGTGTACTTATTAGATTTTATCCTGTACTTTTGAAGCTTCCCCCTGCCCCACCCCAAGACAGGGTTTCTTTGTAGCCCTGGCTGTCCTGGAATCTGTTCTGTAGACCAGGCTGGCCTCAAACACACAGAGATCTACCTGCCTCTGCTCTCTGAGTGCTGGAATTAAAGGTGTGTGCCACCACTGTTGGCTTTGAGACTTTCTTTAAACATGTCTCCCATCTAAAGGACAGAAAGCATTGTTCACTCTTTGTTGTTGTTGGTTTTTTTTTTTCAGCTTGAACCCAGGGTTTGCATGTGCCAGGCAAGTGCTCTATTACTGAATTACACACACACACACACACACACACACACACACACACACATACACACACACACACCTATAGTGTTTATTCTTTCATTGATAGATACGTACACGGAACCCCTCCTGTGTTCTCAGTACCTGTATGAGGCAAATGACAAGAAGAGTCAGGTTGATAGCTCCTCCATACCCATCCATGTACTGACGTGTGCGGGATGCTCTGGATCAGGCCTGCTACAGGAGATCTCAGTATTGATACTCACTGGGAAAGGCAGCCTTTTGGTTGGAGGTGGGGATACTACAGGATTTTGTGAGCATGATTCTGTGTCCAGTGTAGGAAGATGTATATGCCATCTGATTTTACAATGTTTTCATTCTGAGAGCACTCCTTTCTTACCTTGCCCCTTGTTACTTGTTATTCCCTGTGTAGAGTGCTCTCTTGCCGTCCACAGGGACCTTTCCCAGCCATGCCATTCTCTATCAATTCACCCTGCCCTGGCACCACCTGAAACATTTCTTTTTGGCTCTTATTTTGTTGTAGACAATATTTATTCCCTCTTCCCTCAGCAAACTGAAGTTCGTCCCAGTGCTTGAGAAGGTGCCTGGCTCATGCTAGAGACACCTAGTGTTTGTTAAAGAACAAGATTCATTTTCCGGGCCTCATGTGTAAAACACAGAGAGGAATTCCTAAGACACATTCCTAACAGGACCAGCTACCCTACAGAAGGCTCTGTAGGCCCTGAGGCTAATGGTGATATAGTGTCTGCCTTAACACATGCAGGACAACAGTTGTATTGTGTACAGAAGAGAGCAAATTTCTTTGGAATTTGAGTTGGTAAGGAAGATGTCATTGAAGCAAGTGGGTATGAGAGCTAGAATTTGACAGTGAACAATAAAAGGGAGGGTTTTTTTGTTGTTTTTTTTGGTGGTGGTAAAGTGTGCAGAATGGATGAGTAGGGAAGTAGAGGTTGTATTTGCCCCCTGAGGGACAGCACTGGAAAGTTGTAGTCCAGATCAACTGTTGTTAGCTTTCTTCTGCTTGGTGTCAGGCTACAGGAGCCTTTGGGCAGGTTTTCAGGAATGTCTGCTCCATTGCTTTCAGTATTGTGAACTTTCATGCAGAGCAGTTCTTCCTGTGCTACAGCTCAGACATTATTGGATGTTTTCGTTTTTATTCAAGTACCGGCTTTTATGTGTGTGTGGGGAGCATATACGCTAGTGTGCATGTATCTAGAAGCCAGAGGTCAGCCTCAGGAGTCTTTCATTCCTCAGGAGCCATCCAGTTTGGTTTTGAGACAGTCTCCCTTTGAAACCTTGAGCTTGCCAATTAGGCTAGGCTGTTTCTAGCCAGTCCTAGGAACACACATGGAGATTTGAAGTACATGTCACCACAATTAGCATTTTTCCTCCTCCTCTCCTCCCCTCCAGTTTCCTTCTTCCTTCTCCTCCTCCTCCTCTTCTTTTTTCTTCCTGAGACAAGTTTTCTCTGTGTAGCCCTAACTGTTCTGGAACTTACACTGTAGACCAGTCTGTCCTCAAACTCAGAGATCTGCCTCCAAGTGCTGAGATTAAAGGCATGTACCACCATGCATGGCCTTGTATGTGTTTTTTAAAAGAAATAATACATTTTATTTTGTGTGTTTGTGTGCAAAGGTGTGTAGGTTCGAGGACAGCTTGCAAGGGTGGGGTCTCTACTTTCACAGTGTGCTCCCAGGGATCAGCCTCAGCTTGTCACATTTGACAGCTGTGCCTTTTACACACTAAGACAGCTTACCGACCAGAATTACCACTCTCAAAAGTTTTCTTTCAACTGATAACTATTACAAAAATGATAAACAATGCTGGTTTTCCCTTTGGGGTCTCTTGTAGTTTGGGGCTATAGTTGTAACTCAGTGTAGAACCTGTGCTTGGCATGCAGGAGGCCTTGAATTCTATGCTCAGTGTGACAGGAGGGGCCAGAGGGAATATAGTTTGACTTCTTACCTTTCTAGATTTATTCTGGATTGTAATGTCTATTCCCTGTTGTATCTTCTTGTCTGTCTACATATACTTCAGTTCTTTCAGTACTAACAAATGAAAGCAGAAGTGACAGATTAGCCTCCTACAGAGGCAAGTGCTGGTACCTAGTAGTAAACCCAGCTCCTAGACAATGGCCGTTCACCTTTTATGTCCAGACCCACACGAAAGAGATGTGTGCAGAACATTGGGGTAAACAGATGAGAATCCCTGGGGGCTGTGAGGGATTTGAAGGGCCCTAGGTTCCATATATATTTGGAAACTGAGTCACCTGTGGACACTATTGCCTAGCAAGTCATAGGAACTCAGTAAATACAGTCTGCTGAATTGATTTGGTAGCAGTTTGGAAGGGAAGAGGTAGGTACAAAAGAAACATCCACCTGTCCTTCATACTTAGAAACTGTGGATGGTTAAGGGGAACTTACCTCACCTGGCATCTATCTCTCTCTCTTCTCTGTTTCCTTCCTTCCTTTGTTAGTTTGCACGCTTGGTAAAGTAGTTATTATTATTATTATTATTATTATTATTATTATTATTATTATGAGGCAGGGTTTCTCTGTGCAATACTCCTGGCTGTTCTGGAGCTTACTATGTAGACCAGGCTGGCCTCGAACTCACAGAGATCCACCTGTCTCTGCCTCCCAAGTACTGGGATTAAAGATATGTGCCACCACTGCCCAACTATTTTTTTTTAATGTGCCTGAGTGTTTTGCCTGCATGTGTGTCTTGTGAGAGTGTCAGATCCCTTGGAACCGGAGTTACAGACAGTTGTGAACTGTTGTATAGCTGCCAAGACATAAATTTGAGTCCTGAGAAAGCAACCAGTGCTCTTAACTGCCCCAACATTTGGTAAAGTTTCAATATGTCGATTTTAATGAGTACATTTGTGTCAGCAATTTTCAAGCCTGTTAGAATACTTGGGAGGGGGTGGTTTAAAGAAATCCCTAGCGATCTTATGTCACTGAGCTGGAATGATGCCTGAGCAGTAGTTTTGTGTTTGTTGTTTAGGGTGACAGTCTTGAATTTAGAGTTCAAATCTGTATGATTTTGAAAAGTCTTTTTCTTTTTTTTCCTGAGTTGTTTTGAGAATGAGCCACTGACCTGGTGCCCAGGCACATGCAGCTCTTCACCAGTGCTGTAGAGTTTTTAGGCAAACAGAACATTCTCCTGTACTCCTGCAGTATGACCACCAGAAGGAAAGATCTCATCCTGCACAGTGCTTCACACCTGTAATTGCAGTTCTCCAGAGGTGGAGGCAGGAGAATTGCTTGAATTTGAGGCCAGTCTGGACTACATAGTGAGTCCAAGGCTGGGCTGCTACAGTGAGACTCTGCTTCAAAATAAACCAAAACAAAATGCAAAGTCAATATTGGTTCCTTGCTGCCATTGACTCTTCTGCCCTATTGAAGGCATATCCCTCCCATGATTGCCTCCTAACTGCAGCTTTTTGAGCCTTTGTAGCAAAAGGACTGCCTGATGGTTTTGGTGTTAGCCCCCCAGTTTCCCTCTACTCACAGCAGTTTTCAAGTTTTCCATGACTTTGACCTGGGAAGCTTTCCAACCTTTTGCTTTGTAGTTTGCCTCTTAGCTTTCATGGTGCAGCTGTCTGATAGGTAAGTCCCATGGTGATAGATGATAATGGGTGATAGAGTATTTGGTTAAGGTTGTATCTCCCAGCCTACTATTACTCTTCCCCTTCAAAACTGAAAAGTACTTTGTGGGTAGGTGCTTTTAAGCTCTTTGAAGGTTCCATTCCATTCACCTCTCATAATTTATTCATTTCTTATTTCTCCTTTGTTTTACAAATTTACATGATTTATAACCTCTTTTAGCAATACTTACAGTGATCTTATGTCATCCCATAGATTAGAATCCCCATCAATCTGTCTTCTAATTTAAGGATTTCTACTTTGTGGCAGGCAGTTTGTTTTCATAGTACGCTTCCCTGGACCTAACCCCTCCAATTAGCATTTTGGTTCCTCCCCCCAAATAACTGTGGTTCTTTTAGTAAAGAATGGTAATTAAAAGCTGCAAGTCTGTGTGCTAAGTAGGCTCCTTACTATTTGAGTATTCATTGTTTTGTAGCCTCATAGTTACAGATACACAGAGGGAGGGTGTGAGAAGGGAGAAAATAGGCACATGTATATGTTATGTCTCTGTTTATTGAAAACAATGAGTACTTGCTGCTAACCAATTTAGATCCAACTCCATGTGTTTGTTCTTCCCCCATTGTATTTTTGTAGCTCCTTTTTGTTGAGGCTGAAAAATCTGGCTGCTGTTGTTTTACTGCCCTTCTATATTGTCACCCTTCTGCATGCAAGTGCCTTTCCATTGCCGCTAGAGTGGGTGTCCTCCTCACTCTGCTTGGGCTCTGAGTCAGCACAGAGATCTTTAGAGCTTTCAAAATGATAATTCTGTGCAGCTTAGATAGGTAACACCTGAAGTAAGAGGCAAGTCCTACGCCGTTTGATTCAAGCAAGTCAGGTGGGCTTTTAAATACAATTTAGCAAAGTAAAAATTCCCTAAGAAGGTGAAAAGTAAGACGACTTAAATTCTACCAAGATGCTGCTGAAAAACTCAAAGAAAAGTAAAACGGAGAAAGCAAAGCTTGTGTCCTAGAAAGCTTTGAAAAGTATTTGCTTTGGAAAGAAGTATCCTTCTATTTGAGCATGAATTTCACTCTCTTCCCTGAATTACCTGTTTATAGGAAAGAATTCAAAAAGGTTAGTTGTTTTTTGAGAATGTATCTCATTAAGACCTTTTTATTTTAGTGTGGCATTTTAATATAAATTTAATTTTGGAAATTTTATACTTAGGATAAATGGTAACTTGCTTTTTCAAAGCACCAAATATTTAAGCAGGAGATGTTCAGACTATGGCTTCCTCTTCTGTAGCCAGTATCACTATAAAATGTGGGGACTCAGTTGTGGTGATAGGGACCTCGTCCTCTCCTTCCGCTTGATGAGAGGCAGAGCGGCATTGCTAGAGCCACTGTGACGGGGACTGGGCAACCCCTTTAGGGGACTGGGCAACCCCTTTAGATGGCCACACCCATCCGTCCCAGTTTCTTTTTCAAAAATTTATTATAATTTGATGCATATAGATGTCTTGTCTGTGTATATATTTATGCACTATATGAGTAGTACCTAGTGCCCAGGAAGGGAAAGAAAAGGGCATTGGTTGTGAGTTGTCATATGGATGCTGGGAATCAAACTCATGTCCTCTTCAAAAAAGCAGCTAGTGCTCTTAAGCCCTGAACCCTCTGTCCAGCACTGGCCGAACTGTACTGCTGCAGATTCACATACACAGCACACAGTCCCAGCTGGGGAAAACCATCAATGGACCTAAGGGAGCTCAAGAAAAGTTTGCCTTTGGTTGTATTTTCATATGAAAGTTACATTTGGAGTTTGAGTTTTGCATATAAAACTTGTGTATTTATGCCCAGCAGTGTAGGAGAAAAAGTCTGATATTTGTGTATGTGGATTTAGTGATAGTTTACAGGAAAGTAAATAGTTTTTTAAAAATACTGTTTTGCTTTGTGGGTTGTTTGTTTTTGATGAAGTGTCACTTAATGTAGCCAATGGTAGTTTATAACTCAACAATCCCTCTTACTCCACTTCCCAAAGCATTCCACATGGTGGGATTGCCTACTGCTATGTCTGATGTAGAAAATTCTTGTTTTCTATGGGTAAAAATACTGATTGCCACCAGGCGGTGGTAGTGCATGCCTTTAATCCCAGCAGAGATAGGCAGATCTCTGTTAGTTTGAGGCCAGTCTGGTCTACAGAGTGAGTTCCAGGACAGGCTCCAAAGCTACAGAAAAAAACCCTGTCTTGAAAAAAACAAAAACAAAAAAACTGATTGCCTTTGCTTTGTGTAGTTGAGTGCATTTGACTAGCTCTGCCTTCTTCCCTAGACCGGAGTCCCTCTGGAACTCTTTTTTGTGGGTTTGCCATTTGCAAACTTGTTAGTTCCTTAGTTGCTTCTTTAATCTTTTTTTATCTTGATTATTTTCTAGATGATGTCTGTGAAGCCATGAATTGATGTGTCATTACCTAAGATCCTAACTGCCATAGTTAGAATAAATAGTACATTTCAGAGTTACTTTGAATTTGTAATATAAATTGTATAATCTTAAGATTTAGCACAATTCCTCAACTGGAGGTCTATTAATGTTATTGTTTTTTTCTGCTGAATGGAGCAGATTGATTGACCTGATTTGTATTTGTAGGGAAAAAAATGCAGTTATGAATTCACCCAACAGAGACCACTTTGATTTCTAGGACTCTTAGTACCTTCCTTAAAAACACAAATAGTGGGATTGAGGAGATAGCTGGTGAGTTCAAATGCCCAGCACTTGTGGTTTCTTTTGTTGGAGTTGGGGGTGAGGCAGGGTCTGTCTGTATAGCTCTGGCTGTCCTGGAACTCACTCTGTAGACCCAACTGACCTCAAACTCACAGGGATCTACTTCCCAAGTGCTGGGATTAAAGGCATGCACCACTGCCACCACCATCTGGCTCACTTATGTTTTTGTTTTTTCAAAAATAAGAAAGGAAGGAAGGAGGGAGGGAGGGAGGGAGGGAGGGAGGGAGGGAGGGAGGGAGGGAGGGAGGGAGGGAGGGAGGGAAGGAAGGAAGGAAGGAAGGAAGGAAGGAAGGAAGGAAGGAAGGAAGGAAGGAAGGAAGGAAGAAAAGAGCCAGATTAGTGGTACACACCTATAATCCCAGCTCTAGGGCAGGGGGTTAGGGATCAGAGGCAGGTGGATCCCTGGGGCTTATCAACCACTCGGTCTACTATAAACAGCAAGCTATAGGTTCAGTCTAAAAAAAAAAAATGAGGTGGAAGGGCTTAAAGGATGGCTCAGTAGTTAAGAGTACTTGCTGTTCTTCCAAAGGACCCAAGTCAATTCCTAGCACTCAGTGATGGCTCATAGCCATCTATAACTCCTGTTCTTGAGATCCGACATCCTCTTCTGGCCTCCTCAGGTACCAGTCACACAGATAGTACAGACAAAATATCTATATCCCTAAAATAAAATGAAATTAAAAAAAAGGAAAAGGCAGAGTGATGAAGGAAGAAACCCATGGCTCTATGGGGTATGGATGTGCTGTGTAACCTTTCTGGTGTTACTTCTTTTACAGAGAGAAGGAGCAAGAAAGGGAAGAACAGTTAATGGAAGACAAGAAAAGGAAGAAAGAGGATAAAAAGAAAAAAGAAGCCACTCAGAAGGTGAGTTAGGCATTTAGGTCTATCATTTGCCAGTGCTCCCTAATTAGTGACTACCTTACTTGAATACCTATTAGTTTATTTGAAAGTAGAAAAATGTTTGAGGTTTATACATATTACTATACAGTGAATGATTAATAGTGCTTCAGCTTATTGTATGAAAACATTAGTAAACAATATTAAAGTCCCAACTTGTGTTTCACTAGCTGAATCATAATTTAGTATCCATCTTCTCTCCAAGTTTATAGACAAACTTTTTTCTCTCTCTCTTTTGAAGACAGAAGCTGTGTAGCTTTGGGGCATTTCCTGGAACTCGCTTTGTAGGTCAGGCTGGACTTGAACTCACAGAAATCTGCCTGCCTCTGCTTCCCAAGTGCTGGGACTAAAGGCATGTGCCACCACCATCCAACTAGACAAACTTTTTAAAACTTGCTTGAGTATGCCCTATTTTTTTTATTTATTTTTATTTATTTTTGCCTGTCCCTGGCACTATAGTTTAGGAAATTTTATTTTATAATGATCCCATCAGTGAACTGCCCTGGGGACACATGTTGAGAGGCAGGAAGATGCTCAGTTTGAGGTTATCCTGGGCTACATAGTAAGTTTCAGACCAGTCAGAGCTGCATAGTGTGACCCTGTCTCAGAAACGCTGAAAAGGAAATGGTATCTTGTACAGTCCCTTGGAGAATAGAGCATTGCATAGCTACGAGGAATGTGCTTGGAGAGCAAAGACACTAAAGAAAAGACAGAGCTGAAACCATTTGTCTGATGAGACTGTTGGAAGCTGAGAGTGGTGAGAACGTCCTGACAGGCGCAGCCTTTTACTTCAGAGCATTGCTCCTATCCCTGCCTGGCCGGGCTTTTCCCTTCTTAACTATTCCTGTAGTAACGTGGATCATGGGCTCTGGCTCTTCAGGGTTGATGTGGTTCTTTTTCTGAAGACAAGATTTTCTGGCCAGGTCTTGTATGGTTACATGGAGATTTGGGAAGCAGGACCTCACTGAGGTCAGTCAGCATGAGGGTCCCTACTGGTTTTAAACCTTAGTTTGTAGAGGTATTATAAACTGTTAGAGGTTCAGACAGAACTGTTCACAAAGAACAGTAAAGGCCATCAGACCTAATGGGAAGCAGAAGGGCCACGTTGCAAGTTTTTCCAGCATCACTGAAGATGCATGCCCTAAAATTTTGTTATTTGAAGTCATATTTAAATAGAACATTTGTGAGGAACAGCATTTGAAAAATCTTGGAAAGACTTTCTGAATTGGGTTATAGATAACCTTGGTGTGTCAAATGTATGAATGTAATTCATTCTTTATGACTTCATTAAAGGAACAGGCAGTTATTATTTAGTACTGTATCAGACTGCTGTGTGATTTAAAGTTTTGTCTGCTTTTAATGGTATTTCTGTCATGTTGATAGTGGTACATCTTTTATCCTATCTTCATGCTGCCGATCCTAGCCTATCAGAATTACCTGCAATTCCAGAATAAAGAGTATGAATTTTAAAAAGCAGATAATGAGCTTGGTGTGGTGATGTACACCTACAATCCTACTACTTCAAAGGTGGCGGCAAAATGATTAGAAACTGAAGGTGTTTCCTCAGCTACATAAAGAGTTCTATGCCAAGTGGGTTACGTAAAAACTATCTCACAAAAGAGCGAGAGAGCACTTGGAATGTAGAGCCCCCTTCCCTGTCAATGAGGCAGGTGCACTAGTGTTAGCATATTGGTTCTATTGCCCTGTGGTCTTTGCGCTCCTGCCCTGGACCTTTCTGACACACCACTACCACCCAAAATGGGAAAAAAAAAAACCTCAAGTGTAATAATGAGATTGAACTTAGAGAGAACTTTCTCCCTCCAGGTCCACACTTTTTTTTTTTTTTGAGCTATATATTTTTTTCTACTCCCCTCCCCTTCTACCCTCTCCCATGATCCCCATGCTCACAATTTACTCAGGAGATCTTGTCTTTTTCACACATTTCATCTACTAAATTGGTCCAGAATTTCCCAGTTTGGGAACAGAGTTAATAGGCTGGACACCAAGGATCTGAATAGGGGTTGTTGTCTAGATGACAAGGAGACAGTGCTTGTTTCAAAAGGTATATATTCCATCTTCATTCTTAACATAGATGTTTGTTACATTAAAAATATTAGCATCTCATGTTTGTAAATCAAATACGCATCTGCAGACTTTTATTATGTATTCTACAAATAGGAAATTTATTTGAAATAAAGGAGAATCTGGTTACATTGGAAACTGAATTGGGATTATTTACACAAAGTGTATAGTTTATACAGCTAGACAATCTTCCCCAAGTGCATGCATCTATGTTGAAAACCAATTAAGAAATACTGACAGGGGCTGGAGAGATGGCTCAGTGGTTAGGAGCACTGTCTGCTCTTCCAGAGGAGCCAGATTCAATTCCCAGCACCCATATGGCAACTCCCAACTGTCTGTCACTCCTGTTCCAGGGATCCAGTGCCCTCATACAGACTTACTACCGGCAAAACACCAATGTACATAAAATAAAAATAAATTAAAAAAGAAATAATGACAAAGATAATAATAACCTTAAATTTGAAGGGATTAATCATGACTAATATAAAAATTTTTGTTGGCCATGGTGACGCCTGCCTGTAACCCCAATTCTTGGGTCTAAGCAAAAGTATTAGAAAGACATTGAAGGTCAGCCAGGGCTGCCAAAAAGAAAAAACATTTCAGATCAGCTAACAAAGTCTAGGCTGACACTTTGTCTTTGACAACATTTTATTATGCTGAACCACTGTATAATTTTATAATTAAATTCTGATTTAGCAATTTTAAGGAAAGAGCACAAAGCTTACCATGTGATTGCTTTAGTGGTCCCAGCATTATTGTAAAGACAGCTAGAAGTCATAAAATGTGCTCTGGAAGAAAGAATTGTAGAGAATATGCCAGAAATTCTATTCTGTGGTTGTTAGTTGGCTTCCACATCTTTCTTTTTTTCCTCATAATTTTGTAACCACCACTTTGTGTCTGTCTTCCTCTTTAAACTAGGTATACATTTCTTAAAATTTATATTTATTTATTTTTAAAGATTTATTTATTTATTATATATACAGCATTACTTCCATGTATGCTTGCATGCCAGCAGGGAGCACTAAATCTCATTACAAATGGCTGTGAGCCACCATGTGTTTGCTGGGAATTGAACTCAGGAACTCTGGAAGAGCAGTCAGTGCTCTTAACCATTGAGCCATCTCTCCAGCCCCTAAAATTTATATTTATATCAGCAACATTCACGTGTCTGGGACCCAGTAGTTGCTCAGAATGTTTGTTGAGTGATGGAATGCTCAAGAATGGGTGGTAGTGGGCTGACTGTGTATCTTGGTGGAAGAGTGTTCTGGGTTCCATCCTCAGCACTGCAGGGAGAAGAAGAATGAATGATGCCAGTGTAATGTTATTAAAACATTGACTTTCATTTAGGGCTAAAATTAAATTTCTTCCACACAGAAATTAAACATGAACCTCTTTCCACCGTGTTCAATGGCAGTTGGCTCTTTCCAGAACCATCCCTGAGTAAACCATGTTGAATTCCCATTCACGAGAGAGGTGTAAAGAAGGACTCCATTCATTCATTAGGCTGATGCTGCGAAAGGAGCATTGTGTAATGTTGGCAGGACATTGACTCTGACTGTCCAGCTTTCCAACATCTGAGAATTGGCTGTTGTAACAGCACCCACATTATAAGACATATTCAACATGATTTAGATTTGTTGCTTAAAACTGAGGGAAGTATTGACTTTTATTCAACTGATCTTCAAAGTGGCATTCCAAGAAATAGTTACAATGGAATAAAACCTAAATTGTCATCAGGAATTGGTGTGTGAATCAAACCATTCATTCTTGGATAATTGGGGACTGTAGAAAAATGTACAAGGGCTTTTCACTAGAATTGAGCCTGAGCAATTAGTAGTGGAGAGCAGGTTCATTTTAAGACACTTTTCCACAGATTTCCGTGTAGTACAATTAGCCTGTCCTTTAATGCAAAAATGTAAGAAGAGCTCCAGGGAGTCCTAAGAATAGAGTGTTTAGGTCAGATTCAGAGTCTAAGTGTGCTAGGATCTATTTGCGGGCTGGTTAGCTACCGGACAAGCACTTCAAAGATGACCATGTTTTCATGAATAGCAGTAAACTGGAATGATTACCAACCACACGTCTTTTAAAGATGATTGTAACATTCATTTTTAAATTAATTAACCATTCACTTAATTACATTTTGGGTAATATTTGAAAGTATATAAAACAGTGCCTAAATGAAAATATACTTCCTTTTATATATGAGTTTATCTCTCACCATAATTTTGTTTAATATATTTTTGGTTTGGGGAATTTCAGACATGCATACAATATATATTTTAACTATATTTACTACTCCCATTCCTCTCCCAACTCCTCCCAGATCCACCCCATCAGCAACTCCCAATATCCTGTTGTCTTCATTTGTTTGTTTGTTTTGTTTTGTTTTTCAAGACAGGGTTTCTATGTACATTTTTTAAATAGCCTACTGATTGTAACTGTGCTGCTCCTGTGGTCCAGGGTGTGGGGCCTTCTACTGCTATGCCCAGTAAAGCCAGTCCAGGAGCCTAACCCTTAAAGAAAGCTTTTTCTGCCTCAGAAGCCGTCAGCTGTCAGTAGATCCTGAGTTAGAGGTGTGTGCAGGTCTTTTCTAACTGCTGTGAATTCATGAGTGTAATGGTCCAGACCTTTTTTGGTCCTACCTTCTTCTAGCTCATACTGTCTTCCTGCCCCCCTCTTCCTCTGTGGTCCCTGAGTTTTGGAGCATAGCATTCATTTTTAATAACTTCTTTCAAAGTCAGATAGTGTGAAAGTCCTTTAGCAAATTGACAGTTTGGAAAAGTAGGTCAGATATGGTACTAACAATGTAATGTATCTGTGGCTAGGATTCTGGCTTACTTGATTTGGGATGTTTTTCTTTTGTGGCCCTTTTGTGGTTTTGCTTTTATATTACAGGAAGTATATGATGAATGTCACGGTGTCATTGTGCCCCCACTCCACACTGCTCTGTAGCAATATCTGGAGTAGTTTACCTCTGTCATATAAAGATTTCCAGCATGACCTCACAAGTCCATTGCTATAGTTAACCACCCATCATTTTAGGCTTTTTCATAGACTCTTACTTATTGAAGTACTTTTTAAAAAGCACTCATACATTTTGATCAAAATTGGCATAATTCAGTCTTATGTTCTGCTTTATAACTTTGATGATGATAGCAGATACCAGTTGAACATTGGCATGGTTATCTGATGTAACCCTTACCAAAACCCTGCTAGGGGAAATGACTATTTCCACCAGGTAAATGAATAATTGAGATCATACAGGCTTGGTTTCAAATCTTCCTTGCAACCATGATTCCTGACTTCAGGATGAGCCAGCCTCTCATGCTTAAGTTGGAGCTCAAAGCTATTTGAGTTCATACTCAGGTAGAATCTTTTTGTGGTAATTTAGTTTCTGGCCACATCTGTTGGATTTTCTGGAATTAGAGCAATCAGAATGGCTAACCAGTCCCAATACATCATTCAACAAGTAGAAAGTTTTTTTTTTTAAATATAATTTTTTTATTGAAAAAAAAAAAAGATTTCCGCCTCCTCCCCGCCTCCCCTTTCCCTCCCAGA
>NW_026068167.1:742475-793187 GCF_014885135.2 Alexandromys fortis | reverse complement strand
AGTTCTTTATATATTTTGGAGATCAGACCTTTGTCTGTTGCGGGGGTGGTGAAGATCTTCTCCCAGTCAGTGGGTTGCCTTTTTGTCTTAGTGACAGTGTCCTTTGCTTTGCAGAAGCTTCTCAGTTTCAGTAGGTCCCATTTATTCAATGTTGCCCTTAATGTCTGTGCTGCTGGGGTTATACATAGGAAGTAGAAAGTTTTTTAAAAAGTTGTTGTTTGGTTTTTGTTTTTTTTTGTTTTTTTTTTTTTAATTTATATTTCCTTCAAATTCTAGTTGTGTCATTATGACTAAACATATGGACATAACTTCTAGAAAGATATCGAAATTGACTCACAGCTGTTTTGGATTTCAACTAAGCCTGGATACTGTGTATTCTGACAACTTGAATTGCCTACGTTAAAAGCGTTAAAATGTTCTTACAACACAGTACTAAATTTAAAAAGCAAATTTTATTTACTTATATCTGTTATTTATTTTGCAGGTCACGGAACAAAAAACCAAAGGTAAGATTTTTATTCTCTTTGTGTTTAGATTTCACCATGCTGCTGACTCAGCAGAGAGTGGGCACACTAATTAAGGTGGGTTGTTTGCAGTCACTGAAGAGCAGCAACGACAAACAAAAAGCACTTAGAATTGGGTTTCTAGTTGGCCTTACTTTTTAGGGAGCAAAAGAGTAAATACTTTGTTTTAAAAGTGTGTGAATCATGATTTTGAACTAAACTCTTTCAGAACTTTTAGTATACAGTGGCAAACTGCCAACTCCTAGTTTTTGATGACAGTTGCTGAGAGCACTTACCCATCTTGGTGCATGACATACATTGCGTCTGAAACTGGAATGTCACATCTAGAATGTTCAACGGCCTTCTGAACTGGATGGAGCCTGGACTGTGATTTTTAAGATACCAAATTTTGAATAAGCTAACTCTGCTTGAAAAAAAAATCTGATGTGTTGCAAACAGAAGCAAATGACCCTAGGCCATTCTCAGTCTGATGCTGCCCTTTTTGGTGGTTCTTTCTGCTCTCCTGATTCTAATTACGTAGTTTTGTTTAATAATGGGCATTGTTGGATAGCAGGCCTTAATAGTGGGAGAGAGAATTCCTTGAGATAATGCTTATTTTGAGCACTTAAACATGTGGTTCTCATTTAAGTGTATATTAAAATAGTTGACCTAGTCGTCAAATTATATGCACCCAGGCTGCTGCTAGACCTTGTCTTACCTAGGCTGGAGTTCTTAGAGATGTACCTTGAAGTGTCCATACAGCCTCAGAACATGAAAACCATTGACCTGGATTTAAAAAAAAGAAAAATCATATAAGGGTTGGAGACTTGGATTTGACAAGAGTCCCTTTAATGATGAGGTAGTTTGAGTTCAGTTTGGTTTGGTTGGTCAGTTTGATGACTAACAGGCAAAAACATGCCATTTAATGATCAGTTTTCATAGATGTTTTATCTAAAGATAGCTTTCTTAGGAAACATAATTATGAGAAATTCTCAAGTAAATACATATTAATCTATTATATTTCTAATCAAAGGCATATCAAAGAAGACTATGTCCTGGGCCTTTGTTGTGATTTAGAAAGTAAATTGTGTGATTCTGCTATTATAATTATCTTAATTGGTTAGGAGAATAGTGTTCTTCCCCTTGTACAGTTCAGCCATTTCCGAACCCACAAGTAGGCTTTCTTCTAGAAAAATCCATCAAATATGTATTTTTCCTAAGCCTATTTAGAAGTATACTTTGTGAATGGATTTGGGGAACAAAACATTTATCAGACTTTGTGGGGCGGGGCGGGGAGTCTCACTGTATAGCAATAGCTAAACTGGACCTCTTGATGTTGACCAATCTGGCCTTGACCTTGCAATGATCCTCCTGCCTCTGCCTCCTGGGTGTTGGGATTACAGGCACATGCTATTGGCTTTATGAAAGGACTTTTGCAGTGGTTATCAGGTGAGAAAATTGGTGTTTTCCTGACAAGCCGGACTCAGTGTTAGTAGAACATAAAGAATATGGTAGAAGCCAGCTTCTGCTTCTATCCTGTAGAAAAACAAAATCCACTAGACATTCTTTCTCCAAATGGTAATAACAATACCAGATCTGTTCGCACACACTATGGTCTCTCTTCTGCCAAAGTCTTAAAAATCAAGCTTTCCTTCCTATGCACCCTTCTACTTAGGTCTTTTTCATACCTACTGTAGATGAATTGTACTTCCCTGTCTCCTTACTCTTCCTGCTCCCCCAATCAGAAAATCAAGTCAGATAATCCCAAAAGGGAGATGAGGACCTAGCTTGGGTCTCCAAGGGATTTAATTCTTAGAACCAGAGAGAAGACAGGAAGTTTAAAAATGTATATACATATGTAATATGTATATTCCTATTTCTTCTTGAGTTGTGTCAGACTCACTAGCCTTGCTAGGTTTGTTCCATTTCATGATCAAGTCTTTGTTGGGCATTCTCCACCTCATTCTTTTGCCTGAGCTGACATTTCTGGTTCCTGTTCCTCTCCCCAATGACAGTTATCTTCTTAAGCAATCTGCCCTTAACTCTGAATCTACTCTTTTCCCAGCAGAGAAAAAAGAAAAGAGTGTGTTGGTGCCAAGTCTGGGTTGTACAAGGACTGAAGTAAGATTTTTCTGTATTTCAGAAAAACAGTGTATTGGTTATATGGTCTTCCTTTATCTTCCACCATTAAAAATAGTATGGTGAGAATCCCAGAAAGGAGGGTAGGACAGGGATTTCAGCTAGTCCTCTGAGGACATGGGCCAGCTATGCCTACTCAGCTAAAAAGAAGAAAAAGCACTTAGGCAAAAATTTAGATACTCTTTTGTGGATATTAAATAAACACAAAACTGTTTGTAAAATCAGCACCAGGTCAGATTTAACTAAGTGAAATTTCACAGGGAAAAGGGTAAGGCTAGGGTTAAAAGCCCAATTATACAAACTACATAATAGCAGAATTTGGCCGTAACAATTTAGCCTTGCTAAAGGTTGTTATAGGATGATGATTGCCTTAATGAGAGCTATCAGTATAGAATGAAATGACTAGTTTCTAAACACGAGCATGACCTTTAGCTGCTAGAAAATATCCAGAGTGGGAATTGCAGGCCTATAGACATCGGTATGGAATGGGAAGCCTCCATGGACCACGCACAGTTTGGGTCAGGTTGGCCAGGAATTTATCACTTCAGGCAGATTTAAATAATGTGGGGTTGTTTAGTTTCCATGTCTTTCTCACTGAGGACCCTCAGGTAGGGCTCTGGTTGCTAAGATTGAACGTGTCCACAGTAAATATCTGCTTTTTTCTAGTGAGGCTTAGGGTAAGTCAAAGAAGTGGGAGAAAATGGATCAGTTTTTAAATGCTGTGGTTCAAAGTACTAAATTATAACCTTGTCCCATACCCCATTGGCACACATCTGAAGGAAAGCATTTTCCATAACCATATCTGGGGTTGTGGGTCATTTTCTACATTGACTTCTGAGTTTATTCTAGGAAACATATTATAGTGAGTGCATGTCAGTGGCTCAGATAGACTACCAACAAGGCCCCACATTGTAGAGGCACCTGTGTGCTCTAATAGGTGGTAGCATTTGTTTAGAAATGGAACTAGGGCCAGTGAGATGAAACCATGGTTAAATTGTTTGCTATTCAAGCCTGAAGATCAGGGTTCAATCCCTAGGTTTATAGTGAAAAAAGAAAAACACCCAGAAATTGTCCTCTGATCTCTACACATTTTGTAGCATGTATATACCTGTATTATCTCTCACACAAAAATATTATGCACACATAAATAAATGAATAAAATAGAGAGATGGAGAGGGAATTGGCAGTCTCTAAGATGAGTGATTATGAGCTGTTACAAAACATGCACTCAGATAAGTGAGTGTCAAATTCTCATATGGGAGGGAATGAGGGTGGACAGTACCTGGGTAAAACCGTGGTGAAAAAGAGGAGTTCAGCGTGGGGTTCCTAGGTAATGGTGTGTGTTTGGGATGAGGACAGACAGATTGATTCTTAAACACCTCTAGGCTGGAGCGCAAGTTTGGTGATAACTTCACAATGCTAGGAAGTAACGGAGCTTAGGGCTGGGGTCAAGTTTGAGGGGAGCAGAGAGGATAAGAGACCTAAGTTGGAGATAAAGGAAATAAAGTTACACAGTGATAATTAAGGCCTCTGCAGAAGAGTTTAATTCTCAACAGCTCAGTGTGAGAAGTAGGCAGTCCCACCTGTTTGTTATGGGTAGATGGAGACAATTGACCACTGCAAGTGTCCTCAGGTCACTGTACAAGCGCACGTGCGCACACACACAAATATATGTAATAAAAAAACAACTTAAAAGATGTAATCTCAGTGTTTGGTGTGGTGATTTATACCTGTAATCTCATCTAGATTTGAGACGAGGCAGGAAGATCGTCATGAGCTGGAGGCTAGTCTGAATAAAACTGCAGAATTCCCAAGTGAGGGAGTAATTAACTGCCCTTTTGGAATTATAATTAAAAGGATGGTCAAAGGCAGGGGCTGCTCCTGTGTCCTACAAGCCAAATCTGACCTGCTTATTTTTATACTGCCTGTGAGCAAAGAGAGTTCTTTAAATTCTTAAGTTGACTCAAAGAACACTGTGAGAATGTAAAATTCCTGACTCACTGTCCTTGAATAAATCCTTACGAAAGCACAGCCATAGTCTGTGGCTGCTTTCACTCCTCTGTACACACTTTAGTTGCTGAAGCTAAAACCTTATGCCCAGTGAAACCTAAATGTTTACTGTTTAACCCTTGCTCCACAGTATGGAGGACCCCAAAGGAAAATGAGGAAGAATTGAAGAGCTACCAGAGTAAATTCAAAAGAACCAGTAGTCAGGAGCTGCAGGCATGATGACAAGTGCCCAGTGCCCTCTAGACTGGCAGTGAAGACCCTGGTGACTGGAGGAGGAAGATGTTGGATGCAGAAGCCAGTGTGTGTTAGTGGAAAGTGAAGAAGTAGAGATAAAGGTGGAGGTCACTGAGAATCACGTGGTGTGGGTTAAGTCACCTGTGCATGAGACAGTCTTCGAGATTTTAAATTGTTAACCTAAAGTAGAATATTTCCTATGACTCTAACTGCTTTTGTTTAGTTTTAATTTTGTTTTTGTTTTATTGGGTATTGCATCTAGAGTCTCTTGCTCACCACAGAACTGCATCCCTAGCCTTTTTACAAACATTTCTAGGTCAGGTCTGTGTGTGTGTGTGTTTGGTCCTGTTAAGATGAAGGAAGTGGTAGCTTGTATTGGTTCTGTGCACTTGCTGGGTCTGTTGTATAAATGAACAATTCAGAAGCTTGTCAAGTTCAAACATTTCTTAAAGAACTCTTCCTGGAAAAAAATGGCACCTTGCTGATGCTTTCAAAAAATGAGGCTAATTAGAAGCTGAAACTGCAAACTAAGAATGTTGTAAGTTAAGAGAGTAGAAAGGGGGACGATTCAGTCAATAGGGTGTGTAATTTCTAAAGTACACGATAGAAATGAGAAAATAGGATGCAGCATTCTACAGTGTTTTCTTTTCTATGAGGCAGAGTCTGTGTTTATTTGAAGCATAGACCTTTGGTTGTTGTTTTGGTGGGATTGAACTAACCAGAGTTGAGCTAGGCAGCCACATCATACCTAAAGCATATGTAGGCTTTCTCTAGCAAAGAAACTGAGACCTTGAGGCTTTTGAATCCCAGCACCAAATAAACCTGGTTCAGAGGCTAGAGTAGATCATTTTAGAACTACTTATGCTTCAGCCTGCAAATCACTGGCATTGAGAAGAGAGGCCTGGCAGGCACCTCTCTGAGACCTGACACTCCGGAGGTACACTAATTCTGATGTCTTAGCTTTGTACTTGAAGAATCTGTAAAAATATTTGTGCTCCCACCTAACAGTTCCTCCAGTAGATGTCATGGATTTTGCTTGCCTTTCAAACTTAATTTATCATGTGTGTATGTGCGGTCAGAGGATAGCTTGCAGGAATCATCTCATTCCAGTGTGTGGGCTCCATGTATTTTAGGCTTGGTTGCAAACACCGCTACCCACTAAGCCATCGTGCTGTCCCTTATTTATTTAAAGTTCATAAAGAAGTGTAATAAAGAAAAAAATCAGCTAGGCAGTGGTGTTGGTGCATGCCTTTAATCCCAGCACTAAGGAGGCACAGTGTTGCTTTCTTTTTTAATTATTGCTGCCTTTTAAGCTAAGGCTATCCTAGTCAGCAGCTGTAACCCCTCACTACCACACAGGAGCCTTAACCTGAGAAAATTCTGTTTCCTTGGGTACCGACTCTTTCAAAGCTACAAAAGGAACTTACCTAAATCTCTGTCCCAAAGAACTCAAGATTCAAAGGTTGAGGTAGAATTCTGCTCCCCCAGAGAGGCTGAATAGCAAGCAGCTCACCTCCTTGTGTCTCCCCAGAAGTTCTCATGCTTCTCCTCACCTTATAAGCCCTTCTCCACCTGGCTCCTCCCTACAACTTCTCGTCAGCTAGTTGCTGACGCAGACTCCTGACTGCAGGTGAATTTTATTTAATCAAACATATCTTTGCATCCTTAAACAAATGTTCCATAGCATAAACAAAAGTAACACACCTTAAAATAGTATTCTACAACAGCAGAGGCAGGTGGATCTCTGTGAGTTCCAGGACAGCCAGGACTACACAGAGAAACCATGTCTTGAACCAAAAAAAGAAAGAAAGGAAGGAAAGAAAGAAAGGAAGGAAGGAAGGAAAAGAAAGAAAGAAAGAAAAAAGAAGAAAAATCTGGCCATGCCCTCCAACACAGTTAGCTTTTCTAGCTAAGTCCTGGAATTTTCAGCAGCTGGGCTCCAGAAACAGCACCATGTCAAAGGAAAAATAATGGAGCTGTGTTCTCATCACATCTGTCCTATCTTTGGTATGACTGGGAGAAAATACCATAAAGGGGTTGTACAAGGACTTGTACAGTGTATAGCACCAGGGTTTTGGGTTCAAGCAACTGTGTATACTATAAAGTTAGTCAGACCCTTCTCAGCTGAGGCTGCTCTTTGATTCTTATTTAAGAGAACAAGTTAAGGCACGTGGGCAACCTGGTTAACTTAGAGATCCTAACCCAATTGTAGAAGAGCAGCCTCACAAACTAGCTGGGAAAATCCACCTAGCTTTATTCTCGTAAGAGCAATGAAGATTAGTACGGCATGTGGAATATTCCAGAAACAAATATTTTATTTAATAGTTTATTTGTCCAATGTCTCCTATAGGTTCTGCAGAGAGCACTATGTTAATATTAGACAATGACTGGTTTAGTTTTTTTTTTCTGCTCATCACATTACAGCCACCACCCTTTTACCAGGAGGCCAGTACTATCTTGTGATTGGCTAAGAATAGACATATGAGTTGCCTGGAACTTACTTTAGCCAACTATTCTTTTCTCCTGTCACTCACAGTATTCAGTAATGTCCAGTGGTGGCTAGTCTGGGCCCCTGCTTTCTGATGATGTATCTCTCTTCTTATAAAGGAGCCAGCTAAATGGCAACATGCTGGCCCAGCATCATTTCAGCAGTCAAAGCAATACTGCTACCAGAGATGGTTGGCAGGGGTTTGGACCTCAGACTAATTTCTGTAGTACTGTCAACCACTGGGGGGGGGGGGGGTAGATTTTCTTGGGGGAAAGTGAAATTTATTTATTTATTTATTTATTTATTTATTTATTTATTTATTAAATCGGGAACTCACCAAGGCCAGCTGGCCTGGGTCTGAAAAAGCCTGGGATAAAATCGGACTCGCTGAACATAGCTGACAATGAGTACTACTGAGAACTCAACAACAATGGCAATGGGTTTTTGATCCTACTGATCTTTTTTTCAAGAAGGTGTTTCACACTATTGTTCAAGAATAAGCACTGGGTTTATAAAAAGAATAAGAAGAAATACAGAGTTGTAGTCTTTAACTTGTATAAAGACAGGCATAGAGCTAGGAACCTCTGTAGGCAGGGTTGAGGTAGGAAGCAGCAGGTCAGCAGGGGAGGTAATTTCATGGTTGCTCTGCATATTTCTATGCTGTTTAACAGTTTATATCAATGAAAAAGCTAAAACAGATTTTCTAAAATAAAAGCTAAGAGATTTCTAATGTTCCTGTTATATAAACAGTCACCAATAAGCTTTTGCATCCAGGTGGCTGTAGGAACCAAAGGCAAGTGATTCTCTAGGTCTGTAGTTCTCTGTAGGTGCCTGTCCTACAAGGAGGAAAATGAATGATGGTTTCTATTCCTGAGGGACTTACGGCCAGTGAGAGCAAGACCAGATGTAATCACTATATTGCAGGAGTATGAGTGAAGCGTGCTCCACTTGCCTAGTTAGGAGCTTCAGAAAAGTTCACAGAGGTCTTCAAAGAAGTGGGTTGATTGTCCTCAAGGTAGCTCAGGGAGTTGCTGCCAAGCCTGACAACGTAAGTTCCAGTCCTGGAACCCATATGATAGAAAGACCCACCTCCCTCTAATTGTCCTTTGGCTTCCACTTGCTTACCATAGCGTGTGTACACACAGAATAAGTAAATGGAAATAATAAATTTCCTTTCCTTGAGAAATTGGAGGAAGGGAAGGTCTTGGGCTACTGAGACTTTGGCACAACCGTTTCTAGCTTCCAGGATTTGGTGACGTGAGTGATTCCCCACTTAATTGATAGAATGTACTGTTTTTGATTCTTTGTTACTGTCACCTGCTGCCACCACTCCTACTTAATAAAGTAAACATCCTGGCAGGAATTTGAAAAGGCAGTCCCTTCAGAACAGAGCGATAGATTTGCCTTCTTAGAATAGTCTTCTGTGAACTTTCTTAAAAACAGACTTTAGAAAAATAGATTTAATTTCAAAGACTTTCCCAACTCCTGTCTTTCAGTGCCCGAAGTGACGAAACCAAGTTTAAGCCAACCAACGGCCGCCAGCCCAATTGGCAGCTCTCCATCGCCACCAGTCAATGGTGGCAACAATGCCAAAAGGGTGGCAGTGCCGAACGGACAACCGCCAAGCGCCGCCCGCTACATGCCTCGGGAGGTGCCGCCGCGATTCCGTTGCCAGCAGGACCACAAAG
The DNA here is from genome assembly GCF_014885135.2 of Alexandromys fortis. NCBI lineage: Eukaryota > Metazoa > Chordata > Mammalia > Rodentia > Cricetidae > Alexandromys > Alexandromys fortis. Next base: position 784,125 of record NW_026068167.1, on the reverse strand, counting down.
TGTTACTAAAACGTGGGCAGCCCCCTCCACCGTCCTGCATGCTCCTTGGGGGTGGAGCAGGGCCTCCTCCCTGCACAGCACCTGGAGCAAACCCAAACAACGCACAAGTGACAGGAACGCTGCTGCAGAACGAGAGTGGGACTGCGCCAGGTGAGACGGACACTGGGGCCAGCTTCAGAGAGAGGGAAAGCATTTCCTGTGCTTAGTTCCTGATAACAAGTCCATGAAAATCATTGTTGATGTAGACTGTATTATGCAAAAGATGGGAGAGGATCCCAGCATAAAATGTACATGAGCAATTTTCTGACATTGGGTTATGGTGTCTTGGCATGAAAGAATAAGATCATGCTTTAACTCCTAGGGTATGTAGTTCCCCAGCTATGTTCAGGAAGTGAGACTTACATGGGGCTTCTTCTAAATCTTCCAGAATCTTATGCTTCCAGAATGATCACGTAGGTTGTTGTATAGAATCTGGAGAGAACACCAGATATACAATTACATAGTTTTTAAGTAGGGTTTTTTTTTTTTCTGTTAAATCAGTGTTTAGTTTTAGAACTCTGGATTTTGAGCTTTGTTAAGACTGTAATATAGATGTGAGAGATCTTTCCTTCAAGAGTTCCATTAGAAGTTTTGATGATCTCTGATATAGCCCAGGTTGGTGTCAGATTCATGATCCTCCTGCCTCAGCTTCATTAGAACATGTACCACCAAGAGTTTTTAATAAGTATTATGTCAATAAATAGTAGAGTTTCCAGTCCCTTTAAAAAAATTAATGTGTCTTTTTAGATTATTTTAAAATTTAGTGTTTGAGCTAGAGAGAGAGAACACAGCAGGTAAAGATGGTTGCCACCAAGCTCAGTAGCCTGAGTTCCATCTTTAGGCTCTACCCACATAGTGAAAAGAACTGACTCCCAAAGATTGTCCTCTGACCTCCATATGCGCATCTTAGCACACATACAAATAAGTAAATAAAGGTAACTTTAAAAACAAATTTTGAAGGAAAAAAAAACTAAACTTTGAATATCATTAAGCATAGGCAAGACCAGCACAGTCTCAAGGTGTTAGGATTCTATGTGTCCTCATTTTAGTATATATGTGTATATGATAATTATAATTATAGATAATTAAAATTATATATACATATAAATAATTAAAATTTTATGTACACATACACAGATGCACACACAGACTTACACACACACAACACAGTGACAGGGTTTCTCCATAGCTTCGGCTGTCCTAAAATTTCCTTTGTAGACCAAGCCGACCTCAAACCCAAAGATTCACCTGCCTCTGCCTCCCGAGTGCTAGGATAAAAGGTGTGCAATACTGCCACTGGGCTAAAATGTTTTAGGTAGTATTATTTTTAATTCATAGTAATTGAAAACTGCTTGGCTAATGGAGAAATTAGTTTAGAAAAAAATTCATTATAAACATTATTTCCCCCCACCCCACTAGATATGGTACATTCTACTGAAACATGAGGTGAGCAGTAATCTGATTCACCAGATTACTCTCCTTGGGAGTCTGAACCTGTCTGATCCAGACTCCTATATCTCAGTGGCTAGCTTGGGGACAGTCATCATTCAGCACAGGCTTATAGAGCAGAAGGCACAGGCCACTGTATAGAATCTTCACGTTAGCAACATACTCTTTCATGGAAAGAGTAGTGTAGGAAAGCAAAGATGTAAACAGGGTTACCACACTGAGGAAAATGTGCCTTGCTGAAGAAAGATGATTTTTCAGGTGGCAAGCTTGGGAAGGGGCTCCACAGATGGAGTGGCACTTGGAGAATATCCATAAAGATGAATCGGTCTCACTGTGCAGATCTGGGAGGAGAAAACAGTAGGTCCAGCCTAGAGTGGTGCTGGGGTCAGAGGTGTGTTTATGTACTGTAGGCATCTTTGTGGAGCGTTGTAAAGGATGTAACTGGGAGGACTGATTGGCCCTAGAACATCTGTCTTAGTGAAGCCATCTGAGGGGTTTTACATTTCTATGCATTAAGTAATTGTTGAAAGCTCTCAGAGAGCACTGAGAGAACCAAAAAGGTGTTTTAGAAAACCACTCCAGCCACAAGTGTTAGAATAGATTGAAGAAATACATCACGCTTAAGGTCTGTCGCATTTTCTTAGGATACAAGAAGGTCCTTCTGTGTTAGCAGGAGTGGCAAGTAGGTAACTTTGAGAGGTGGTATGGACTAGTACATACAGCAGTAGCCAATGACAGGGGAAACTCCAGCATATTCTCATAGCTCAGCGCATAAAGACCGGATGACCTGAGTTCAGTCCCTAGAATCCACATGGTAAAAGGAGAAAACGAATCCCAGCTAATTTACCCTCTGACTTCCACACTGGCACCATGCCATGCTCACATATTATGCACACACCCATACTTACATAAAAAGGTGACTCTAGATGCTGTGTTAAAATCATATAGGAAGACTTACCAGGTGAACAAGCCCGTCTAGGAAAGATGCAGGAAGCTCTCTTGGGGCTGTCAGAACTCTAGGTATTGATGGTGATCTATGTACAGCTTATGGATGACAGATGATCTCTTTCCCAGAGTCAACCCTTGGAGGTGCTGCTGCTTCAAATTATGCAAATTCCACTTGGGGTCCGGGAGCCTCCTCCAACAACGGCGCCTCCCCTAACCCAATTCACATCTGGGACAAGGTGATTGTAGACGGGTCTGACATGGAAGAGTGGCCTTGTATTGCCAGCAAAGACACTGAATCTTCTTCCGAAAACACCACCGATAACAACAGTGCCTCGAACCCTGGCTCTGAGAAGAGTGCTCTGCCAGGAAGCACCATTAGTAACAAAGGCAAAGGGAGCCAGTGCCAGGCTACAAGTTCCGGGAACGAATGTAATCTTGGGGTCTGGAAGTCTGACCCTAAGGCTAAATCTGTTCAATCTTCCAACTCTACTTCAGACAGCAACAATGGACTAGGAAACTGGAGGAATGTGAGTGGTCAAGATAGAATTGGACCTGGCTCTGGCTTCAGCAACTTTAACCCAAATAGCAACCCATCTGCCTGGCCAGCATTGGTCCAAGAAGGAACTTCTAGGAAAGGGGCGTTGGAAGCAGAAAATAGTAATTCCGGTGCACAAGTGAGCACAGTAAGTCAGGCATCCAGGGAACAGCAGTCAAAGATGGAAAATGCGGGTGTTAATTTTGTTGTCTCTGGCAGAGAACAGGCTCAAATTCATAACACTGATGGACCAAAAAATGGAAACACTAACTCCTTGAACTTAAGTTCACCAAACCCCATGGAAAATAAGGGAATGCCCTTTGGGATGGGCTTGGGGAACACCTCCAGGAGCACTGATGCCCCTTCACAAAGCACTGGAGATCGAAAGACTGGGAGTGTTGGGTCTTGGGGTGCAGCTAGGGGGCCTTCTGGAACTGACACAGTCTCTGGACAAAGCAATTCTGGAAATAATGGGAACAATGGAAAAGACAGAGAGGACTCCTGGAAAGGAGCTTCTGTTCCAAAATCAACTGGGTCAAAAAATGACTCTTGGGACAACAATAACAGGTCTACGGGTGGGTCCTGGAACTTTGGCCCTCAGGACTCTAATGACAACAAATGGGGTGAAGGGAACAAAATGACATCTGGGGTCTCTCAGGGAGAATGGAAACAGCCGACTGGGTCTGATGAGTTGAAAATTGGAGAATGGAGTGGTCCAAACCAACCAAATTCTAGCACTGGAGCATGGGACAATCAAAAGGGCCACCCCCTCCCTGAAAACCAAGGCAATGCCCAGGCTCCCTGTTGGGGAAGGTCTTCCAGCTCCGCAGGAAGTGAAGTTGGAGGTCAAAGCACTGGAAGCAACCACAAAGCAGGAAGTAGCGACAGTCATAATTCTGGCCGTCGGTCATACAGGCCCACACATCCTGATTGCCAGGCTGTCTTGCAGACTCTTTTGAGCCGAACTGATTTGGACCCTAGGGTGCTCTCAAACACTGGCTGGGGCCAAACTCAAATTAAGCAGGACACAGTGTGGGATATTGAAGAGGTGCCAAGGCCTGAGGGGAAATCTGACAAAGGAACTGAGGGGTGGGAGAGCGCTGCCACACAGACCAAGAACTCAGGGGGCTGGGGAGATGCACCCAGCCAAAGCAATCAAATGAAGTCTGGATGGGGGGAGCTCTCAGCCTCGACCGAGTGGAAGGACCCCAAGAGCACAGGAGGCTGGAATGACTATAAGAACAACAACTCTTCTAACTGGGGAGGAGGACGAGCAGATGAAAAGACACCTTCCTCTTGGAATGAGAGTTCCTGCAAGGATCAGGGGTGGGGAGGTGGGCGTCAGCCCAACCAAGGATGGACTTCTGGGAAGAATGGTTGGGGCGAGGAGGTTGATCAAGTGAAAAATAACAATTGGGAAAGTTCTACAAGTAAACCTGTGCCTGGATGGGGTGAAGGAGGGCAGAATGAAATTGGAACTTGGGGTAATGGTGGGAATGCAAACCTAGCTTCAAAAGGTGGGTGGGAAGATTGCAAAAGATCCCCTGCATGGAATGAAACAGGCAGACAGCCCAACTCCTGGAATAAACAACACCAACAGCAGCAGCAGCCGCCACCACCACAACCAGAGGCTTCCAGTTCATGGGGAGGCCCACCCCCACCACCTCCAGGAAGTGTTCGACCTTCTAATTCCAACTGGAGCAGTGGGCCCCAGCCTGCAACCCCTAAGGATGATGAACCCAGTGGTTGGGAGGAGCCATCTCCACAGTCAATTAGTCGAAAAATGGACATCGATGATGGCACTTCAGCTTGGGGAGACCCTAACAGCTATAACTACAAGAATGTGAACCTATGGGATAAGAATTCCCAAGGGGGCCCACCGCCTCGAGAACCAAACTTGCCTACCCCGATGACCGGAAAATCAGCATCAGGTAGGCACCCACTCTTCTCGAAGGTGTTAGTAAAGAAAAGAAATCCTAGTCCACTATCTGTTAAGATATATCTATTTAACTTACTCTGAGGATTATTCCTTCAGTTCCAGCTTTGTTGTTCTGAGACTCTATTTCTGTAGGGCACTAGAGATGGCATCTGCTCTAGTACATTACAGGGGTCTTTTTTGGTACAAGGAAAAGCAATTATTACTGTTTTTTTCAGACAGGGTTTTTGTGTAGCCCTGGCTGTCTGGGAACTAGCTCTATAGACCAGGCTGGCATCGAACTCACAGAGATCCACCTGCCTCTGCCTCATAAGTTCTAGGATTAAAAGCTTATGCCACCACCACCTGGCTAGGTCCCCATTTAAGAACTAATGAAGAAAGTGACCTTATTTCTTTCCTTCCTGACTCTACTTGAACCCACCCTGTGTGTTTCTTTTCCCCCAGCAAAGGAGAGTACTCTGTGGTGTTCTCCCAGGAGCCTTTACAGTGCTTTATTACAGCTGGTATCTGGACAGCTGGGGTCTCCAAATTTATTAATTTTTTTATGGTGCTAGGGCTCAGAACCTGAGATTTGTGCATGCTAAGCAAGCACGCTATCCTAAGTGAAATTCTCACTTTCTTCCAGGTGACTTAATGGTTGGCTGTGGTATATTTAAAAGATGATCTCAGGACAGATATTAAACTGTTCCAATAACTCTTAATTCTGTTCTCAGTTTGGCCTGAATGTCCCTTTAAAAAACTTACCAATTTAAAAAATGCACCTTGTTTGTTTTTGTTTTTAGTTAAAATCAACCATAATGTTTAGTTTCCCAGTATTCAAAGTAAACCTAGTTTTTTTTAAGTAAATGTCATTAGTAACACTAATTATTCAAAGTGACTGCTTTTAACTAGCTCTTTTTTTAAGAATTAAAAATGAGGACAGAAATAAAAGATTACTCTTTAACTTCTCTACGATCACACTTGCTGTACAGAAAAGCAAAAGACACCATAAATGAGAGAATCTTTAGCCTTTTGGGTTTCTCACTGTAATCTCTTAGAATTTGTTCCATTCATAAATCTTGCTCTTAAACTATTACAAATATACCTAAGCTTTAATTTTTTTTAAACAGGGAAGGAATTACATTCCTGTAGTATTCATGTTGCCTTCTTTTTTTTTTTTTTTTGGAATGTGGGCTTTTTGAGGGGAAGAGAGATTGGATCCTGGGTAGGCAGGCAATATTTCCTGTAGCTATGTCCTGTATATAGCAATACAGTTCTTTCTCTTAATTGCTTTATATGTAGTGCTCATTTTATGAGCCCAGTATTTGTCTAACCTGTTTCCTCTGGTAGATATTTTAGTAACATCCTACCCACATTTGATATAACCTGCCTCCTTCTAATACTTAAATTGCTTCCAATTTTTTTCTAGAGTTAATGCAGTGAGCACTGTTGTATATGTTATTTCATCACTTTAGTACATATATCTAGGGCAGATTTTTCTGGCAGTGGAGTTACTGGGTCAGGAGTCATCTACATTAGACCTTTGAAAAAAGTGACTTTGCCAGATGCCCTCCATGAAGTTTGAATTTATCTCTGCCAAGATAATATAACTGACTTACCCACTTCACCTCCACTGTATGTTAAGTATTCAATGGATACTTAGAGATACACATTTTTATTTTTATTTTTTTTCAGTCTGGAGCAAAAGCACACCACCAGCTCCAGATAACGGGACTTCAGCCTGGGGTGAGCCAAATGAAAGCAGTCCTGGGTGGGGAGAGATGGATGATGCAGGAGCATCGACCACAGGCTGGGGAAGCACACCTGCCAGCGCTCCCAGTGCCATGAAACCCAGTAAGTAATTTGAGGAGTTCCTTATTAATTAGGAAATAAGGCATTTTGGTGAGGGCTGTTTTATTTCAAGTGCTGAGTCGATGCAATTCATAACCTGTAATATTAAATAGCAGCAAATAGTGAATGTTGCTGGCATGTATTCAGATGTTTACAGTGAGCTAAAAGTCATTTATGTGGTTGACTTAAAAGCAAATAAATGGCCAGGCATGGTGGTACAGACCTTTAATGCCTTTAATGCTAGCACTCAGAAGGCAGAAGCAGGCAGGTTGGTTTCTGTGAGTGAGTTCAAGCCCAGCCTGGTCTACATTGTGAGTCCCAGGACAGCAGGGCTCATGGTGAGACCCTGTCTCAAAAAATAAAATGTAACACAATAAAAACAAATGCAGGCTCTTCAAGCACTTGTCCTCATGTGTAACTAGGTTTGTTCCCTAAACCCACATTGTAGAAGAGACCAACTTAAGCAAGTTGTCCTTTGACAACATCTATGTGCACATGACCCACAAACAGTAAGTGAATGTAAGTAAAAAGAATCAGAATAGATTTAGTATCTAGAACTATAATTTGTAATATTGTTTATTTTTACCCAGAAATGTAAATATGGTCATTATAACTACTTTGTTTCTCCTCCTTTTTTTTCCATATGATTAAGACATCATTTATCAGTCGTCTGCTTACATAAGAGAATTTTAGGTGGGGAGATTGTTTGTTTGGTTGGTTTTTATGTTTGGTTGGTTGTGTTGGATTTTTTTTTTAATCTGACAAAAATGTCTTCAGGTTTTTAAATGAAAAATAAGCTACATTTGATGTAACTGGCAATTTGTAGTCACTATAATCTGCATACTGTTCTTTGGTTAAATTGAGAATTTAGTATCAGGTGCACGACTGCAACTTTCTTAGACTTGTTACAGCCAGGCAGTGGTGGCACATGCATTAATCATAGCCCTCAGGAGACAGAGAAAGGAGGATCTCTGTGAGTTTTGGGCCAGCCTGGTCTACAAAGAGTTCGAGGACAGCCAGGCTACAGAGAGAAACCTTGTCTCAAACGAAAAACAAAACAAAACATAAAAGTTCAGCATTAGTTCTGATCAAATAAATATGTAACAACATCTCTTTCCTATGGTATAACAGGCTTAAAGGTTAAGGTTTTTTGATTAAATACTGTAATTTTATAGAATGCTCAAGATAAGAAAAAGGATAAGTATATCCATGATACCCAGGACTCTGTGAGGAATATATTAGATTTAATCTAGAATTCACAACCATGCCTATGGGACTTTGTTATATTTTAAAAGTCTTGATCTACTCCACTTCATAGACTTCTGGAGTTTTCTGAAGACCTCGTTCTCAGATTTCCATTGTGAAGTCAGTTTTGTTATCATGGGACATAGGATCTAGTTAACTTGAAATAGATCCAGATTGCTTACCAGGCCTGAAACAGATTGTTTAGCAGGAATGGAGGATTTTTATGGGCCTTTCTCAGCTTAAGAATCACTATCCTCTACCACAGATCTGTCGTTTTCCCTCCTGTGTTCTGTGATACGTTCTGTTGGTCAGGATCATTTGTAGCTCTTGTCCTTCCTCTGGATGACTTGAGTGTCTCATGCTCAGAGGAAGGAGTACATCATTCAGCTGACACTGGCAAGGTGTGATCTTCCAGTCAGAAATGCCTTACACTTGGTACTGATTCCCATAATTAAGAATCAAATGCTTAGCCAGATGGTGATGGCAAACACCTTTAATCCCAGCACTCGGGAGGCAGAAGCAGGTGGATATCTGAGAATCTGAGGCCAGACTGCTCTACAGAGTTGCAGGACAGCCAAGGCTACAGAGAAACCCTGAGCTAGGCAAGTGCCCTACCACTTAGCCTGAGACTCACTCTTACTAAAGAGTGAGAGAGAGAGAGAGAGAGAGAGAGAGAGAGAGAGAGAGAGAGAGAGAGAGAGAGAGAGAGTGAGTGTGTGTGTGTGTGTAGGAGGTCAGAAGATAGTTTTGTGGAGTTGATTCTCTACTTTTAAAAAACATTGAGCCAGGCTGAGATGACTCATATCTTTTTTTAATCGCAGCACTCGGGAGGCAGAAGCAGGCCTGGTCTGCAGAGCTAGTGCCAGGACAGGCTCCAAAGCTACACAGATAAACCCTGTTTTGAAAAAGAAAAAATGATTAAAAATCATTGAGATTCCAGGGAACAAATCGGATTGTCAGGCTTGGTGGCAAGTACCTTTACCATTGACCCTGCCTTTTTGGTTTTTTGAGACAGTTTCTTTGTGTTGCTTTGGAGCCAGTCCTGGACCTAGCTCTTGTAGACCGGGTTGGCCTCGAACTCACAGAGATCCGCCTGCCTCTGCCTCCCCAGTGCTGGGATTAAAGGCTTGCACCACCATTGCCTGGCCCCAGTCCCTTTTTTTATGCAAGACATTTGTTAAATGTTCAGCTCTTCTCTGAAAAAATCAATCACTTGGCTTCCCATTTTCTTAACTTTTATTATTTATTTATTTTATGTGTATGAGTGTTTTGCCTACTTGTATATATGTGCTACACAGCATGCAGTTCCCCAGAGGCATTGTATTCCCTGGGACTGGAGTTATAGACAGTTGTGAACTAGGAACTGAACCTGGGTCTGCTGAAATAGCAGTCAGTGCCATCTCTCACAACCCATTTTTATAAAGAGATCATCAATATGTTTTATATATATATATATATTTGGTTTTAAATTCCTATTGCTTATCAGTAGGTGATATAAATCCTAAGTTTATTATATATTATATATATGTTATATAAAATTGTAACCCCTTATACCATCTGACTGTCAATACTTTGAGTAACAGTCCTACCAATTGCTCTTCCACCAGAAGGTCACTTGTGTGGCTAGGATGAACTCCATGAGAGAGATATAGCATTCACTTAGACCTGCTATAGCATGGCATGCAACAATTATAAGAGCCAGCACCATGTGCTTTGCAAGTCGGAACTTACTTGACTCTCATAGGCCTGGTCTCAAGGATAGCAGCTATCTCTGGAAAAAGTACAAAAAAGATCCATTTCCCAACTCCCTACTTCACTTGAAGAAAGCAAATAAATCCAGTTCTATACAGTAGTTTTGGAGGGAAATGAATGTTTTCTTACAAGCTTCATATTAACAATATTTGGTTAATTAACAATTAACAAAAAAGGGTATGGTAGTAGAACAGACTGGAGACTGGTGTCCAGTGCCCTCCTCTCTGGCTATTCCATCTTTTTTTTTCTTCTCCCGTTCTGTCCTCTACATTCTCTCATTTCTTACTGAAGCCACATCTAGGATCCTCCTCAGCTAATACATTTCAGTTACAGTTGTGGACCTAATAAGCTTCAAGTTTTCATGGCCTTGTGTTTTTATTCCTATTCTTATTTTGGCCTCATCCCAAACACGTAGACAACTGTTTATTTGGCATGCCTATTTGAAATGCCTATGTTTGGTAGTGTAAACAAAGAAGTACTTGACTTCCGCAGCCATGCTCATTAAGAGAGACCAGTTTCTTCTCAGTGAGGTGTGAAATTCATGTTCATGTTCACTCTCTACACACACACCTTCTGCTGATTTGTTTAGGATAGTGTCTGAAGTAGTTCATGTTGGCCTCAAACTCTTGGTAACCTTCCTGCCTCAGTTTCCCAAGTGGTGGGATTGCAAGTATGCACCACCACCCAGTTCTGAAATTTCTTATAATGGTGATGAGTTCTTTTTAGTTTTGAAATTACTGTCTCTCTGGTTTCAGGAAGACAGGTAGTCAAAAGATCTTGATTGTAAGGTTTGTTGTCTGCTTTAAGTATAATGCATTTGTCTTACCATGTAGATAGAGCAGACAGAACTGCAAGAATATTAAATTGCTGCGTTGCTAGGAATGGCTCTAGTTTTGTCACATGAACTTACTTCAAAGAATTGACTCACTCTTTTCTTAAGATTCCAAATCTATGCAAGACGGCTGGGGTGAGAGTGATGGTCCAGTCACAGGAACTCGCCATCCTAGCTGGGAAGAGGAGGATGATGGAGGAGTCTGGAACACCGCCGGCTCTCAGGGAAGCACTTCCTCCCACAACTCAGCAAGCTGGGGACAAGGAGGAAAGAAACAAATGAAGGTAGTGCTTCAGAAATGCTTCAGCTCCCTTATTCATTTCTAGAATTGTTGATAGAGGGTACGAGACAGTTGGAGTCACTGAGATCCTAAATAAAGGGGAAAGTATTTCTTTATAAATTAATAACCACTTCCTTGGTATCCCTTATCTTCCTATCCCATGGCCTTGAAATCTTGAACTGTAGAGTTGGCACTGTGGGTAAAATAAACTTTGTAAAGTAGAGGTAATTGAGTTTTGGTTTCCATGTTATAATAATTTATTTTAAGTTCCTGAGGCCTGCTTTACAAATGCTTTGTGCTTTTGCAATTAACAACAAGGAAGTCCTATGGGTAAATCTCCATGGAAATGTAGAAAAGACACCAAAGGAAGATATAATAATGGCTTTCCCATGGTGATCAGTGGGTCTTGATTTTACCTGATTCATCCCAAGGCTCAGAGCCCTTCCTTCAGTAAAATGTAAGCCAGCCCAGTTTTTAGCATTGCCATAACTAAATGCTTTCCTCCTATTCTGTGCCTTTCAAGCACCTCACTTTCCATATAACAACCAGTTTTCCTCTTGTATTATCATGATTTTGTTATTATCTTACAGTCCTGGGACTGGAACCCAGAGACCTGCTAGTACTAGGCAAGCACTCTGCTGTTGCTTTTGTATAGGACACTGGTATTGCATCTGCAGCCATGATCTCTGCACCTGAACCACTCTCTTCACTGTAACCTTCTCTTTTACACACACACACACACACACACACACACACACACACACACACACACGAAATAAGGAATACACACCCATGAAACCCCCTGCTACCCTGTGACTATGCTTCCTCTTGTCCTTCAGATCCTCATACTCCCTTAGGAGTCCTTCAGGTAGTCTTCACCCCTTGGCCTGAAGCTGGGAATTTCAGTACCCTAACTTTCTTCTGTAGCATGGAACAGTTGGTTTTTGTTGGAGACATTAGTTGAAGCAGTTCTTCCTGGGTCTCCCTTCCCTAAGGACTTGACTTTCCTTACTCTAGTCACTAAAGAAAATGCACTCTGCTGCTCAGCATCTTGGTACTCTCATGTTGTCTGGTCTGCCTTGTCAGTCTTTTTACAAATTAACAATGGATCCAGACTGAGTGAAAGATCCTGATTAAATCCTCCCACTCAGGTCGCAACCAAGATTTACTTGGGAATTGAATGTTTCGGCTCTGATGCCAGTGATTCTTACTAAGGATAGTTTTTAAGTGTAATAAAATAAACATAATGTAAAATTGTCATCTTAACCATTTTTAAGTATGCAGTTCGGTGACATTAAGTCTATTCTCAGAATTATTTCCTTCTTAAAGCTGAAATCTCTGTACTAGTAAATTCACTGTCTCCTTCCTTAAGAGGGACTTTTTTTTTTTAAAGAAAAATATCCTGGCTAAATATAAGTATCTTGTTACTTTAAAAATATATAGCTTGAACCCAATGTGGTGGCACATATCTGCAATCAGAGCCCCTGAAGACAGAGGATGTAGTTCAAGGTTATCCTAGGTTACATAGTGAGATTAAGGACATTTGTTTCAAATAACAGCAACAATAATACAAATTATAATATACATAGCACATGTTTTACCTGTAGAGTGCACAGCTACACAAAGCCCAAACCCCATCCCACCAACCCCATCCCACAAATCCCTGCCTCCATTCCCACAGGAGTGGGAATGGAGCAGATGGAGAAACCAGAGCATCCTAAGAGTCATGCAGGCTTACCATGCCTTCCATTGTACCTGGAGCTCAAGGGTAGTGTCTTTGTCCAGGCCTCTTTCCCACTGAGAACCTGTGACCCTTATGCTGTGAACCAGATAAAGAACTCCCTAGAACTTCCACACGGAGAGTGATGTCCAGCTGAAACAGACTTTCCAAACAGCATTCGCCAGTAGCAGTTTTTCCCCAATAGAGTCCTGCTGGGGTTACAAGAGAGCATCTTCCTAGAAGTGGCCATGGTAGCATGCAGAGGTTAACATTGTACACACTTTGATACTGACTCTTTCCATGTTAAGAATAAACTTCGTTTTCCAGTTCACTGATGAGTAAGTAGGAGTACAAGCTGAACTGAAAAGTAAAATGGCTGAACCTAGAGTAAGAGGTAAGTACCAAAATGACAAGCATTAGGTTAGAAAGGTTGACTCTTGGCTCTGCATTTTCAGTGTAGGTGTATCTTGGGAGGCTGTGATAAGCTCTGTGACTGAGATTACGTTTCATTCCTGTAGTGCTCGCTAAAAGGAGGAAACAATGATTCCTGGATGAATCCTCTTGCCAAACAGTTTTCAAATATGGGATTGCTGGTAAGTTTTTCTCATGTGTAAACATATCTCAAATTTCGTATAAATTTAAGGACCACTAGAAAATTACAGATTTAAATATGGGGTAAGCGATTTATTATTATTTTCTATTTTATTAAGTGATATATGACAACATTAAAAGTGAATTGTCTTTGTGTCTTTTTCCTTGAAAAGGTGGGGACAAAGGAAACACTTAGATGACATTTGTATCAGTCTTTGCATCATTATTTTCAAAAAGAAAACCGGAGAAACTCTGCTAGGGTTCACTCTTTAAAGAATAATTCTTGTAGAATCTTGAATTTTCTTGTCTCGGGAACACTGTGGGGACAAATGATTTAGCATAGCTACACAGTTCATTGATGACTTGACAAGTCACAAGAAGAAGCTGTCGTCATTTGGCTAGCACTTGTGGAATCTGGTCCTGTGTACTTAAGAATGAGTTTATTTCTCCAGGCAGTTGGTGAACTAGTCCTCTGTTTATAGCTGTACTGAGACTGATTGCTTGTGGAATTAAATGCTAGACATTTAATTAAGCATGGATGGCCATCAAATTGTGATAGAAATGTTACCGTCTTTGGCTCCAGTTTTAATGTTTACTGCAGAAAGTCTTGTCAGGTGCTTGTGGTTAATGTGGCTTTCACATGAAAAATGGCTCCTCTTGTCTGATTGATAATTGTTTCTCACTTTGTGTGCTTTGTTTTATTCAGAGTCAAACAGAAGATAACCCAAGCAGCAAAATGGATTTGTCTGTAGGTGTGTATCAGACCACAAATAAGATTCGGTTTGTACTCATGGCTATGATAAGCCCTTAGGCTCTCCTGCCCTGCTTGAGTTGAGGCAATCAAATGGATAGATATTTACTAAACGCTTAACTCTATATAAGATTTCATGCCAGACACAATATGAAGGTTGAAAATTCAGATAACTGGACACCCAGGGAAGAATGTAAAGGAACGTTGTGTTCTAGGTGAACTGGTTAACTGTGAAGAACGCCTGTATGCCTTAAAAGCCAACCTTGCTCTACCTGAAACAATTGTTGCACGAAAAATAGAAGCTTGATTGGACTATACCTTTTTAGCATCCAGATTGTTTTTCACTGTTTTTGGTTTTGTTTGTTTGTTTTGTTCTTTTTCTGAGACAGGGTTTTTCTGTGTAGCTTTGGCTGTCCTGGAACTCCCTCTGTAGACCAGGCTGACCTTGAACTCAAGAAATCCACCTGCCTCTGCCTCCTGAGTGCTGAGATTAAAGGTGTGCGCTACCACCACATGGCTCAGATTCTTTTTTAAGTACTGAAAACTAAATTCAGATTATTTTAATACGTCTATGGTACTGCTAGTCTAGACCCTTAAGGTGACTCTCTGTACCCCAGGATTTCATCATTGACATACTTCTCCATTGTGGCTGGAGCAAAAGGAGGGACAGCCCTTCATCTGTGGAAATTTTCTCAGTAATGCTTTTGTTCACCCCAGGGAGCATAAAAAAGAGTTAAACTAAGAGTAAGAAAATAATCATGGATAGCAGTGATAGACAGTGTTTGAGCTGTGACCTGATGATGTTGTCATAGGACAGATTTCTAGAGCTGAGAAAGAGAGAAGGAAACAGTCATTGCACATGCAGACCTGGCTGAGTAGACATGGTTAACATGATCGGCTGTGTTAAATTCTTAAACTTTGAATTTTGGGGGAACAGGTGTGCCTCTATGATCTTTCTATTTCCTATAACTACTTTAAAACTCCAGCCGTATATCTAGCAGGTGCTAGCAAGCCAAACAGGCAGCTTCTCTCACTGAGAACACCTGACTTCATGATTAAGATGTATTCATCCAACACATCAGTCGTGGTCTGAATATTGTTTAGTCAGTTTTGCCTCAAGGTTCTTCTCGGGTCTTCCATGGCAGACAAGTGTAGCAGGTTTATATTTAATTTCTAAAAGTGGACCCGTATGTGCTCCAGGGGCAGAATAAGCCTTGAACCAGTGAGAATTCTGGTCTCATTCCAAAGAATAGAGAGGATTTGTCCCCAGGACCCCAGAGAGCAAGTGTTCAGATCACATGTGGCTCTTGTGGGAGACATTGATTCTTTTTGTTAAGTTATTGTTTATGTCCTTTCAGATAAGAAATTTGATGTGGACAAACGAACAATGAATCTCGGGGATTTCAATGATATCATGAGGAAAGATCGACCTGGCTTCCGTCCACCTAATTCCAAAGACTTGGGAACTGCAGACAGTGGGCCTTACTTTGAGAAGGTGAGCTGCGTGCTTTGTTTAAGTTTATGAGAATTGCTATGTTCTTACTGTCTTCTGATAGCAAATTCTAGACAAATGAACATCACCTGCATTAATGTGGTGACATGAAAATAGCTGATGTCAACAGGTGATTGGGCAGGAACGAGAGCCATCTGTCCCTACTGTTGTTGTGACGAAGCTCTAAGTTTTGAGATATTCATGGAGTTCCGAGGGAGGTTATGGGCACTTAGAGATAAGCTACTGTGCACCTTTGTTCCTGCTGCTGTGCCAGCGACAGATGAAATCTGGGCTTTGTACAAACACATGTATCTCCTACAAGCTTGGAGTCGGGTCTGGAAAAGCTCTCCATCTTTCCCACTTCCCTAGTGGCTTGTTTTTAGGTAAATGGTATATTCTTCAAATTCTCACTCCTGACTGAAACAAGTAAGTTTTACTCACTTGTTCTGATTTTTAATATTTCAAATGAAATTATTTCTTGATTCAGAATATGTTTTATAGTGTTCCTGGTCTCCTTAAGACATTTAAAACCAAAACATGGAGATCTAGGCCCATATTGTTGCCAGTCTAGGTGGCATCATATTCACAGGACGATTGCCTGACTTCTGCTTCAGGAGCCCTACCACCAGAGTAATCAGTATTAGACTCCTAAAAACAAAGTGGCAGCCCTTGTCTTGGTGCAATGGGCCGACTGGGTTACTAACTTAGGAAGAGGATGACAGGTGATGTGATGTCTGCTGGGCAAAAGTGCGATGGTTATTATCAGATCCAAATTTCATCCTGGACTATTGCTAATGCACTCTACTTTGTTTATTCCTAGTGTGTCTCTCTTTCCCTTCTTGCATTCTGTTGCTTCACTAACCAACACTCATTGTGATTGGCTAACTCCTACTACCTTTCAGCTGACTTTGCCTTTCTCCAATCAAGATGGGTGCCTTGGGGATGAGGCTCCCTGCTCTCCCTTCTCCCCTTCTCCCAGCTACAAGCTGTCTCCCTCTGGTTCCACACTACCCAACGTCAGCCTTGGAGCAATCGGCACAGGGCTCAACCCCCAAAACTTCGCTGCTAGACAAGTAAGGAGGCCTCTCAGATTTGTAATTGCTTGGCTGTGGCCTCACCTTGGCCCTGGTCTTCAGTTTATTTCATCATTTGTCTGTCTTGGGAAACTTGTTGATTACTGAATGCACAGAATGATACTGAGTATAGGTTTTACATCTTCTAGCCCATAGAAACCATCTCTCTTCATGTTTCTCAACATGGATTTTACTTTAAATCTGTTTCTTTTATCTTTTTATTTTTGGTTATAACTGATTTAGGAAAATATGAATGAGATTCTATAGGGACCTTATATAATCTAGTGACACATTTACCACTTTTTAATATTAGATTATATAGTTGACCAGAGAGGTGGCACAGCAGTTAAGAGAACTTGCTGTTCTTGTAGAGGATCTGGGTTTTGTTCCCAGCACCTGTATGGCAACTCCCAGACTCCTATAATTTCTGTTCAGGGGATCAGATACCCTCTTCTAGCTTCTGCGGTTACCAGGCATGCACATGGTGCACAGACATTCATGCATGCAGAATACTCACACATAAAATAAAAATAAATGTTTTAAAAGCCATTAGAATATATAAGTAGTATTCCTAGGATCTCTAATTTAGCATATCTATTAACCAAAAATTAGTAGCAAAATTAGTAAGATTAAGAGTAAACATTTGAGTATTACAGTATCTTAAGAAAATCTAGGTTCTTATGGCTGGGAATTTGGCCATCTGTTGTCTTTAGGATTTAATCCACAGTACTCACATAGAGACGGAGAGCCTTAGGAGTGAAACTTTGAAGAGTGGCTCTGCTCAAGCATTGGCAGCCACCAAAACTAGTCCTCCTAGCAAGGGCCGCGCATAAGCTTCTGAGCTGGCAGGGCCATCTGAGATGACGCGTACTCACTCAAAGGCCTGCAGTGCACGCAGCAAAGCTGCCAGGGGCTCTTGTAGTTTTAAGGAAAAAAAAAAAACAGGAATCTGGGGCTACCAATGCTATTACAGCAACAACTCCCAACAGTAGTGTTTCCCCAGCCATAGTTCTGTGCCCCCACACTTGTTTCTCTGCCTTTCACGGCAGGATGAGCCCAGGAACATGAACTATACAATGTGTGGTTCAGTCCATTCTGTTTCATGTGATGACTTTTACATGGGCATTAAAGCAGGATCCCTCACTACAGTCAAGTTGTGCACAACCTGTCATGCAGACTTAATGGAGATTATACTGTGCCCATGTATTCAGATTAGTTATTTCTGGATTGGGGGACTCAGACTGTTTTTCTGTTTTCTTCCTTTAATTTCAGTGTTTTACCTGTTTGTTTGTTTTATAGTTTCCTAAAGGGAAATGCTCTATATTCTTACATGAACAAAGAAAAACAATGTTTTGAGAATTTTTATTTTATATTGAGATATAGAAAATATAAAATGTGGTTTCAGGCTCACATAAATACCTAATGCTACTAGAAGGTAAACTCAAGTTTAATAGACCAGCCACAAGCCTGGCATTGGACTTTTAAAAAAGGGAATTCCTTGTCTTGGGTGGATTACTGCAAAGTCTACCAGTATTGGGTTGGTGCATATGTCCTACCCAAATACAGTTCTGTTTCAAACTGTGTCATGTGGAGTTCGTCACATTTACTTCATAATTAAAAGATAAAACTTAAGCCAGTCATGGTAACACACTTTTAATCCCAGTACTTGGGAGGCCAAGATGGAAGGATCAGGAGGCAGGAGTTTGAAGCCAGCTTGGGCTACAGTGTAAGATTCTGTCTCTAATAATAATAAATAGTAATAATATTTTCCTGAATCACAGAACATTTGACTCAGTTTGCTGGCTTTATTTTTAATTTATATACCTTTCTGAAATAAACTTTGGGTTGAGGCAAATAACTCCAATTAAGGAGACATAGAAATAGGTCATCTTAGAGCTTCCCCATATACCAGAAAAGCTTGGACAATGGTCAGGTAAACCATTATTGCATGTATACAGCCTTTGAATTACTGTCTTCTTCATTCCTAGATTTAATGTTTTTGAAGGCCACATATATTTGTTTGTCTTCAACACATCCATGAAAATCAGCAAAGCTGAGCCAAGAAAATGAGTTTAAGTGCCATAGTAAGATAGCAGCATTTCCATAGACTGCTATTGGCTTGCTTGTGCCCACTTTAAAAACATTAGAATGTTGTGTGTGGCTTCAGATACCTTTCATTATTGAAGCTTCTCAGGAAGCTGAGAATCTTCTTATAAAAGGAAAGACTGAAATTTAAGATGACTCTAGCTGGGCACGATGCCTCTCACCTTTAATCCCAGCACTGAGGAGACAGAGGCAAGTGGATTTCTGAGTTCCAGATCAGCCTGGTCTACTGAGTGAGTTCCAGGACAGCCAGGGCAACACCGAGAAACCCTGTCTTAAAAAGCCAAAACAAAACAAAACTAAAACTAAATGACTCTAAACTAGGTGCAGTGATGTGAGTTAAACACCCTTGGGAAAATAAAATTTGTGGTAGATCTTTGATCTTTTTATGATATATACAGATTTTAGATGCCATTTCTACTTTATGTTTGTAATCATTTTTTGTTTTAGTGCTTTTTAAATTCATTTATTTGCCTGTAGCAGTCTCTTAATCTAATTTTGTATCATTAAAGCCATCATGGTCTCTTTAGTGTTCCTGGAACTTAATGATGCTATTTAAATTCTTTAAGATTACCTTATCCCTATGTTAGACTGAAAGTAGCAACCTCAGTTTACAAATGCATTATTAGCTGTCTTTTCTGAAGATGCTCAAGTGAATGATTGGTGGGCCATGGATATTTGCAAATGATGTATGCATCCTATAGACTAAGGCTTTATGAAATTCTGAGAATGCCAAAAGGAAGGCTTAAACTGCTACAGAAAAAGAAAAAAAAAAAGAACAAAACAGAGAACATAGTCACTTTATCATGGTTTCAGTGAACATCATTAGAGAGTTTTAGTGTTTTGTTAGTGTGGAAGGAAATTCAGTTAGTTTGTTCATGGAACGAGGAAGGCGGCTCTGCAGACAATACCCTTAATGGGCCCTTTAACTCGGGCCTTAAACAGGCTAAGAATACATAATGTCGAGACTCTCAGGAGGCCAGATGTGAGGGATGGTACCTTCCTCGATCTCAGTACTATGGAGACAAAAACAGTTCAAGATCAGCCAGAACTGCTTAGTGAAACACTGTTGGGATGTGGGAATAGTCCTTAGGCAGAGGAAACAGCAGAAAGTCATCAAATGCAGTTCCTTTCCTGAAAAATTTTCCTTAGCTAGAAATAAATAAGAAAGGCAGGGCCCCGGGAGCCCAACTTCCTCTTGCTCTTGTTGGGAGATTAGAGATGAGCTCAGTGAAGTGTTTCATTGGGAATCATGGAATTGAGCTTTTTTTTTCTTTAGACTAGGCAATATTTATGTTTTTTAATAAGTTACAGGTAAGTAATGTTTATTCCCATGACCTAGAATGATATTTCATATGTCGATGTAAGATTGATGAGCGTTTAGCATGTAGCAAAGAAAGCCAACAGATTCAGAACAGGAACATGTGCTCAGAGCTAGAGCGGGGTCCCTGTGGATGGCTATGATTGCTTACGCCAAATGATTGGGGGAAGTGATACCAAAGAGTTACTTTACAACTGATAGTTTGGTTATAGTGTATATTTTTACCCAGGTGCCTTTTAAGATAGATCTCAGATTATGGAGTTTGAGAATTATATTTGATAAACTCAGATTTTTGTTGGCACACACCTATAATCCCAACACTTAGGAGACTCACCTTGACTTTGAGCCCAGGCTGACTACAGAGTGAGACCCTGTCTCAAAAAAGTAGTCTTGAAGTTTTACACAGCGTGTTCCTTTTAGCCACAAAAAATGTAGCACTACTTTTAAATGTTAATAAATTTAACCTTTTCAGTTTATAGAACTTACCTGACCACCTGTGGTGAATGATGTGCCCGTGACTCAGTTTGAGTAACTTTCCCCCAACATCCTAACATGAAGAGCCCCTCAGTTCTAAAGCAAATGCTATCATTCCATGGACTAGAGATCTTGTTTCTTCTTATCAATAGAAACTAGAACTAGAACTGCTCTTTGACTGTTTTCTTGAATCGATAGAAACATCCTGACTGGTACCGTTCTCTCTGCAGGGCGGCAGTCACGGTTTGTTTGGAAACAGCACAGCACAATCGAGAGGCCTGCACACTCCAGTGCAGCCACTGAGTTCTTCTCCTGGTCTCCGGGCGCAAGTGCCTCCCCAGTTTATCTCCCCCCAGGTAAGTTTTGTGTTCTCACCTTTTGGAGTTAGAGAGCATTCAGGTGGTGACCCATTGTTATTTCCTGGTTGGTGCACACGAAAGGAGGAGCGGTTACAGTTGGCCATTTGGCAAATCCAGATGCTGAGTGCAAGGTTGTTAGAACATAGTATCAGACCCCCTTTATAAGTTACATCATACATACAAAGTAGGCGCTTTGCAACTGCCAACTTGTCATAGATGGTCAGCAAAGTTTGGGGATGAGGGTGATGCTTCACTTGATTAAATGTTACTAGCATCACTGGTAGTGAAATTTAAACTGAAACTTGAAGTAGAAGTTCAAAATTCTAGGTTTAGCCACAAAAAAAGATTTTCCAAGCCACAGAAGCCTCGTGGCAGTGCAGTAATAGCTGGCAGTTGGTGTGTTAAGGAAAGGAGTTGGTTTGAATGGTTGATGTGAACAGTTGATAGAGATGCTTGCCTTGCTCAGTGGGATGGGGAGAAACTAGACAAGGAACTGAGGGCAGAATGTGGCAAAGCTATGTTTGCACTACTCAGGAGTTTGGATCTTGTTCTGTAGACCAGTCTTTGTCAGCTTGTTCATAACCAGGATCTGGGCTACTACTAAAGGTCTCCCTCACTCACTCTATTAAGACAGAATTCTTGGGATTTGGGGCCTGCTCAACCCTAGGTAGTATTTTTGTTTGTTTGTTTTGTTTATCTTTTAGTAAGGCTACAAATGTCATTCACTGGTAGAAAGTTCATGTGGCATGCATGAGGCCCTACATTCTTTTCCCAGCACAGCCAGGAAAAAAAAGAATTGTTACAGCCTTTATTACTGCAGTTGCCTTTCCCTCCTCAGTGGGCTATTCAGAAAGTAACATTCTGGTGGCTTTTATGTGCCTTTACATTTCTGCCATTTTGCACCTGCAATGCTTTGTTAAAAGCCATATTGATTGCAGCAAGATTTTCACATTCCCAGCCCAGCAGGAGACCAAGGGCTTTTAAGCCAGCATAATTAACTCCCCACAATGGGAATATGCAAACCTGCACTTTAATTACTTTGCATCCTAGGTTTGAACAGCCATTTGCCAAGAGCATAGTAGTGATGCTTTCAGGTCCCTTTGTAATTCTTGGAAGGAGGCACTGTATCTACAACCTGCAGAGGCAAGGGTAAATAGAACAACCTTCTCCTCCTGAGTATAACTTTTTTTTTTTTTTTTTTTTTTTTTTTTTGCAAATTTTTGAGGCAGAGTTTCTCAGTGTAGCCTTGGCTGTCCTGGAACTCACTCTGTAGACCAAGCTGACCTCCAACTCAGAGAGATCCACCTGTTTCTACCTTCCAAGTACCGGGATTAAAGCATGTCCCACACCACCCAGCCTGAGTATAACTCTTGAAGTCTAAGACTTTCAGTTTAAGGAGCATGTGCGGTGGTGCAATATAAATATAAGAATGCCTTATGACTGGGTGGTGGCGCACACCTTTTATCCCAGCTCTTGGAGGGCAGAGGTAGGCGGATCTCTATGAGTTCAAGGCCATCCTGGTCTACAGAGTGAGTTCCATGACAGACTCCAAAGCTACAGAGAAACCCTGCCTCAAAAAACCAAAAAATAAATGAATTAACTAACTTTTTTTTTAATAAAAGGAATGCCTTATATTGATGTGCTTTTCTACATCTTTAAATAGTGTTCATTTTGTCTTCTTTTTATTTTGGGCAGTGAAACCATATAGTATATATGAAAGAATATACAAAGCCAGGTAGTGGTGGCACATGCCTTTAATCGCAGCACTGAGGCCAGCCTGGTCTACAGATTTTGTTCCAGGATAGCCAGGACTACACAAATCCTGTATATATGTAGTATATATGAAGTATATTGGGAAATTTTAGAAAGTGGGTTCCACATACTTATTATAAGACTGGGGTGGGAGCCAAATCCCACAGGCATGTTCATGCTGTGCTGTGAATTCAACATTTCAAAGAGAGGTCAAATAATTGTTTTAAGTTGGTTCGTAATACTCAACATCACCAGTGTCTCTTAGAGGATGGAGAGGAAGCAACCAACCTCACAGCAGAATAGGTTGGGTAACCGGATTTGATTGAGATCATGAAAAAAAATGAGTTGAAGGACCATATATATAGCAAGTCTGAACTTGATGAGATATTCCTATACTAGAGAGCATTAAAAAAATAGAAAAAAAATTCATTCTTGAGAATGTTCAGAGGTGGTAACTTAAAATTAATAGGGGACTGCCAGGCGTGGTAATACGTGCCTTTAATCCTAGCACTTGGGAGGCAGAGACAGGTAGATCTACATAGTGGTCTACAGGCCTGGTCTACAGAGTGAGTTCCAATACAGTCAGGACTGTGAGGAGAAACCCAGTCTCAACACAAAACAAAAAATAATAGGGAACTGAGCAATTTGACTTGGATCAAGGTGCTAAGGAAAGGTAAGATCAGAACACTTAATAGGAAAGCAGTGGATGGGGTACAGAATGGGAGATGTAGGGAAGAAAGTCAGAGACACTAAGATTAGAGCACAGGCTGAGGTTTGAGGGGAAAAGTAAGGATATACTAAAAAGGCCTTTTTTTCTTCTTTTTTTTTTCATTTTTGTTTGTGACTTTTTTTGTCTGTTTGTATGTTTTGTTTTGTTTTTTGTCCTTTTTGGTTTTTTGAGACTGGGTTTCTCTGCGTAACTCTGACCATCCTAGAAATCTTTTGAGACCAGGTTGATCTCAAACTCACAAAGATCCGCCTGCCTCTGCCTCCCAAGTGCTGAGATTAAAGGTGTGCACCACCACCACTCAACCATGACTTAGTTCTTACACTAGTGTGTAGCACCCACTGGTGACTAAGTAGTGCTTCTTCTATTCTTTTGTCTTAAGTAAGATGTAGAGATGGGCCTGGAAAGATGGCTCAGCAGCACTGCACTCAAATGGTGGTTCACAGGTGCCTGTGCTCGGCTTCCATGGATTCTGCCTCCTTCAAACCTCCTTGAGCTCCTGCATGCTCATAGTGCACATACATACACACATAGGTACACACACATACAAATAAAATAGCCTCCTGTGTGTTAGAATTAAAGGTATGCACTACCAGGACTAACCCAAAGAACCTTCTTTTATTTATTTATTTATTTATTTATTTATTTATTTATTTATTTATTTATTTAAAAAAACCATAAAAAGGGCCATTCTGGTCTACATAACATTCAAGGACAGCCAAGTCAATAAAGTGGGTCCCTGTTAAAAAAAAAAGAAGAAGAAGAAAGAGTGAGAGGAGATGTAGTTCAGTGATAGTGTTTCATCCTTAGCACTGAGGTGGGATGGGAGGACAGCTAATAACTGGGAGCTTTAACAAATCTTGCAGCAGAGAATGAATTTATAAAAAGAAAGTTAAATGCTAAGACATTTGTTTGGCTTTGTAATTAAGGGGCTCTTCTCAGGCTGATCAGCTTCAGCCTGGGCAGAAGTTTTAGTTGCATCCTCCTAGATTCTCAGCTCTACCTAGCTAGTTCTGCATTTTCATCCATAGTCCCATGGGGCAGCAGAGTAGCAATAAGTAGACAAAAATTATTTGAAAATAACTTGGTAAATGACTCTTAAGTTAGAATAATAATGACAGTGTGTTCGTTTAATAAGCATTTTTAGAGTATCTGCATAATAAAAATTAGAGACCCATTCACATGGGTTCAGTATTGTGGGTGGAGCTAGGATTGTGACTCTGATAGAGTGCTTGCTTGCCTGTCACTGATTCAGGCTTTGGGTTTGTTCCTCGTCACTGGAAAGGTAAAGAGAACTCAGGGAAGCAAAACACTTAAAATACTGTTGGTTATCATTGATACTGAGCTGACGGTTAGAGAGTTGGGATGTGAGCATTAGAGACCCGAGGCTTTGTTAAAGAAAGTATGACTTTGAGCAGAGTGCTTCAGGTGGCCACATCTACTTGGTGTTAGACTGTACCTAGAACATGACTTTCTGTTCTTGGTTCTGCTTTGAGAAACAGGTAGAGGTAAAAGAAGCAGATGTGTTAGCTTGAAGGCAAGGAACTAGGGAATTCTGGTCTTGTTTCCTGAAGAACCATCCTGTGATGTAAGAATGGACGCTACGAAGCTCATTTCTAAGTCTTTGGCATAGGTTAACTCAAATGTCTCGAACAACACATGGAGGTTTTTATTGGCTGGTTTAGTTGGTTAATTACTTTCTAGTCCTGTTTTGGGGATAGGCAAACAAAATTCAAAAAGGTTAAATAAGGTACTTGTTCTGAGTCACTTGGCTTAGAAATGATAGAGACTGGAATACATGCCAAGGTAGACTGTCTCAAACCCTAAAATCAGTTTTATTTTTTATTTATTTGTTTTTTCTTATTTATTTATTTTTGTTTTTCAAGACAGGATTTCCCTATGTAGCCCTGGTGAAAAAAATACAGATATTCTTGTTTGTATAATTAAGTGCTTTCTGATAAGTATAATATTTTGTTTGGTTTGGTTTGGTTTGGTTTTCGTGGGGGGAGGTATTGAGATAGGATTTCTCTGTGCAGCCTTGGCTCTTCTGGCACTTGCTCTACCAGGCTGGTCTTGAACTCACAGAGATCCTCCTGCCTCTGTCTCCCAAGTGCTAGGATTGAAGGCGTGTGCCACCACTTCTGGCTTCTGGTAAACATTTATTAGCTCTAAGCAGTTTATCATGTTTTGCTATATGGCATGTTTCCAATATTAATTTCTCAGTTAGAGAAAAGCCATATTGTCATCATTTTTTTTCTAAAGATCTTTTTTTCTGACTTAAAATTTCATCATTTTTACTTCAGGAAGTTAGAAAGTCTTAAGAGAACTAAAAAGTTAACAGCCTCGTAGTCCAGTGATAAAAAACAATTGGTAGCACTGTGGAGTATCCTGCAGATAGTTTTTAAGAAGCTGACAATGTTTGCTTTAGAGGTATCAGGTCTTTTTTTTTTTTTTTTTTTTTTTTTTTGGTTTTAATCCAAAAAAAAAAAGTTTTTATTTTGACAAATTCTAAGGATTTTCTCTCTGTCTTCTGGTTAGGTTTCTGCCTCAATGCTCAAGCAGTTCCCCAACAGTGGCCTGAATCCAGGTCTCTTTAATGTGGGGCCCCAGTTATCTCCTCAACAAATTGCCATGCTGAGCCAGCTTCCACAGATTCCCCAGTTTCAGTTGGTAAGTGGCATGTTTTGCTCCTGTTGCTAAAAAGGTTATTTGCTTTTCTTACTTCCTTTGCATTAACTTTCTTCTCTTTGTCACTTTGTGCTCAAACTTTTATACGGATGATTACAATTAAAATTGATATATCAGCTTGCATGAAGGTGACCTTAACTATAGACTAGGAATTTAGTTATGGGTGCTTTGTATACAGACACTCCATGTCAATCTCAGGAAGCTCTGGTTCCCTCCTCATTGTTTTGTAGGCATGTCAGCTTCTCCTGCAGCAACAGCAGCAACAGCAGCAGTTGCTACAGAACCAGAGAAAGATTTCTCAAGCAGTGCGCCAGCAGCAAGAACAACAGGTGTGTGGGTGGGGAGGTCTCCTAGTGTTCTGGGCAAGGAACACCTTTGACTTAACAGCTAATTTGGGATACTGGCTTATCATCTGTCCATTTCTCTTGGGCCCTTCCTTAATGGATGCTGACCTGCAGCTGGCAAGAATGGTGAGTGCTCTCCAGCAGCAGCAGCAGCAGCAGCAGCAGCAGCAGCAGCAGCAGCAGCAGCAGCGGCAGCCTAGCATGAAGCATTCGCCGTCTCATCCTGTTGGGCCTAAGCCACATTTGGACAACATGGTACCCAATGCGCTGAATGTGGGGCTCCCAGACCTTCAGACCAAAGGGCCAATCCCTGGATATGGTTCTGGTATGTTCTGTGTTGTGGAAAGTACTTAATATAAAATCTGCTAATCCAATCCTGTAGTAAGGGCTGGCTTTGCATTACCCTCCTTTGCTTTTTTCCTTTTAATGTTACTTATTTTCTTTAAAAAAAAAAAAAAATTGTTTTGAAGATAGTTGGGAGCAGCAGTGCAAACCTTTAATTCCAGCACTCAGGGAACAGAGGCAGGTGGATCTTTGTGAGTTCAAGACCAGCCTGGTCTACAGAGCAAGTTCCAGGACAGCCAGGGCTACAGATGGAAACCCTGTCTCAAAAAAACAAGCAAACAAACAAACAAAAAAAAATGAGTATGTCCAGAGGAACATACCAGAGGTTGACCTCTGACCCCCATACATCAGCATCCATATATTCATGCAGATGCTTACACATATAAGCCAATTAAGTATTTATTATATATCCTCTGAATGCTGCACATGACTGAAGTTGTATCTGTGAAAGTATGTATAAGTTTAAGTGTTTCACTTCACTGATAAGGCTACCTTCTCAAATTGTAAACTAAGATTTATGTGCATTGGTGTTCTGCTTGCATGTATGTCTGTGTAAAGGTAGAGTTGTAAGCCACTGTGTGACTTCTGGGGATTGAACTCAGGACCTCTGGAAGAGCAGGCAGTGCTCTTCACCTCTGAGCCATCTCTCCAGCCCCCATTAAGGCAGTTTTTTAAAAGGTGGGGTATGCCACCTTTTAAATTTTTGACATTAATTGAGACTTTTATCTCTTTAGAAATGAAAAACATGCTGTACACAGAGTCCAGGCAGTGAGACAATACTGATTAAAAAAATAAAATTAATGGCTGTATACAGTTACACATGCCTGTTACTTCAGTGCTTGGGAAACTAAGCCATGAGCATTGCAAGTTCAAGGCCAGCCTGAGCTACATGACAGGATGTTAGGTTTTTTTCTTGGTTTGATTGTTTCTTTAATGGCATCTAAAATTTGTTTTGATAAAGAAGATACCAATTTGTGTTTTAAAAAAAAGAAAAAATGAGTGAGGATACCTGAAATCTCTGTTCCTGGACCAACCACTGATTGGACAGACGGCTACTTTTTGCCCCGACCTACTAGGAATTCCAGCTAGAGCTAGGAAGTAGTAGGGTGTCTTTGACCCTGGGAGTCCCAGCTTTTGCCCGCTGTCTTTTATTTATTTTTATTTTTTCCCCCTCTGAGACAGGGTTTCTCTGTGTAACAGTCCTAACTGTCCTGGAACTCACTTTGTAGACCAGGCTAACCTCAAACTCACAGAGGTCCGCCTCCTTCTGCCTCCCATGTGCTGGGATTAAAGGAGTGTGCGCCACCATGTCCCAGCCCTAGCTGTCTTCTACATGTGATCTGAGAACTGACTTAAACTCAGAGTAGCCTCTCTGGGGCTTTAAGTAGTAGAGCAAATGCTTAATAAGTGTAAAGCCTGGCTTTTGTTCTCTGTGCTGGGAGGAAAAATACCTTTTTTCTACTTGACATATGACAGACCCTTTCCTGTGCTTGCCTGTATTTGCCTTCTTCTCTTGGCTATGGAAGGTCAGCGTGGCCTGTCAAGAGGGCCTCCCTTAATAACTTAGTAAAGTACAGTGGTAACTTTGTTACCTTCTCAGTCTTGTTTTCTATAAAGGGTGAGCTTGAGGGAAGAGACTGGTTAAGTAGATGTGGAGGTGCTTCTGACTTTAGACTTTAAACACAGCATATGAACACCAAACAGGAATTGTTTCCTGTAGTCAGACTTTTCTTTGGGCTACCAGCTCACAAATAATGACATAGAGACTTAATATTAATTATGAAAGCTTGGCCTTTAGCTTAGGTTTTTTTCCCAACTAGCTCTTATAACTTAATTAACCTGCTTTTAATAATCTACATTTTGCTCCATGGCTCAATTACCTTTCCTCTGTATCATATTTCTGACTTGCTCCATATCTTAGTGGCTCTCTACATACCTACATTCCTTCTCCTCTTCCTCTTTCCCTGGAAATTCCACCTATCCTCTTCTGCCTAGCTGTTGACCATTCAGCTCTTTATTAAACCAATCAGAAGGTGCCTTGGCAAAGAAACAGGCATAGTCACAGTATACAAAAAGATTATCCTTTAGCATTTCCCCCATTTTTATCTAAGCAAAAAAGGAAAGGTATTAGCTCAAACATAGTAAAACTATATACAATGAGAACAATTGTCAGGTATTATGTAAATAAAAAAGAAAGGTTTTAACTTGAACAGTAAAACTGTATACAATAAGGATAATTATCAGGTAAGAATTGCACTCACAAGGTCTAGTTCATATGTATTTTGCAAATTCAGAGAAAGTCCTGTATTATCTGTCCTGTCTTAGTGAGTCCAAAGTTTTATATCTATGCCACTTTCTATCATAACTTGTATTACCATCCTAAAATATATTTATTTATTTGTTTGTTTGTTTGTTTGTTTATTATGTATACAACATTCTGCCTCCATGTATCCCCGCATGCCAGAAGAGGGCACCAGATCTCATTACAGATGGTTGTGAGCCACCATATGGTTGCTGGGAATTGAACTCAGGACCTCTGGAAGAGCAGCCAGTGCTCTTAACCACTGAGCCATCTCTCCAGCCCCAATATTTTTTTTAGACCTTTAAATATCTTCTTAGATTAGCAACTTAAACTCTTAGCTTTGCCACACTGAATACAAATTCCATATGAAGGTTTTTTGATACCCATCACCCCCTCCTATTTATTTATTTATTTATTTATTTATTTATTTATTGAGGTAGATTGTTGCTGCCAGAATCATATCTATCTCACTATCATGAAAAACCTTGTTATTAAAACATCTTAAATGAATGCCATATCTTGTAGATCTCTGAAGTTTTTGAAGACCACCTATCTAAAATATTTTTAGCCTTGAAAACATATCTAATATGACTACAAGTTTGATTGTTATAAATGACTAACTACTAACCTGAATTTCTTAATTAGCCTAAGTAGTTTGTATTAATAATTTTCAAGGACTAGAACTACTTATTATATTTTTAAATACACTGCATAGGTACAGTACCTTAAATAAGAGTAGAAACACATATATAGTATTTTCTAACAAAAATAACCCTTAAATTTGTAACAATATACAAAAATTCATACTGATGTAAAATATTTGAGATTAATAGTTCTTTTTTAGTTTAAAAGTAGATTCAATAATCCACCCTTTTATTTTATCATTCCTATATCCCCCCTTTTTCTTTTCAGACAGAAATCCTTGAATCTAGCCTCCCTTGCTTAGTTTCCTCCCTTAACATGACCAGCAACAATTTGCAACCACCCCCCCTAAATGATGACAAACATCCATATCCCACCAAATAACCAAAAACTACCTATCCCACCTTTTGAGAATGTGGGCGTCATATTCTTAAAATTACTTCCTGCTGTCTTGGGGGCAACAGTATCTTTAGGGGACCCTGAGAAAATTGAGATAATGATCAAATCCTTGGAAAACTAGCTGTATCGTTTGTTGTCCAGTCTCTGTGTAATGGGAAAGTGCAGTGTCTTCTGTGAAGTCCTGGCTAGAGTAGTCTGTGGTGCTGAACTTATTCTCATACCTCCTTGTCAAAAAGTACAATAGTGTTGAGTGTGTAGCTTAGTAGTAGAGTGCAGTCTTACATGTGGGATTAAAAGTCTGCACTACCACACCTGACCTATTTCTGTTTTTTAAGTAATGAATGTGTTTTATGACAAGCCTTGCTACTTAACCTGGAACTTTTCTATGACTAACTGGCCTTGAACTTGATTCTGCCTTGGTGCCACAAATGTTGGCATGTTATCTCTGTATTTGGGTGCCTACCTATTCTGAGTAATGTACTAAGCCTACAACAGTAAGATTTTGCTAAAAAGAAATGTCTTTAAAACATAATATAGGGTTTGAGTTTTTGCTAAAATATCAAGTATCAGCTGGGCAGTGGTAGCACATGCCTTTAATTCCAGCATTCAGGAGGCAGAGGCAGGTGGATCTCTGTGAGTTTGAGGCCAGCCTGGTCTACAAAGCAAGTTCCAGGATGGCCCTATTTCTAGACCTGACATCCCCCCCCCCCCAAAAAAAAAAAGTACTGAAGGTAAGGATAGCAAAAATGCTGCCTGGTCTGCATAGGGAATTCCAGGACTACATAAAGAACAAACCAAAAAATAGTAACAAATGTTTCGGGTTTTTCTAAGGCTGAATACATCAAATAATATACAAAATACTTCAGGATGCAAGGGTAACAAGAATAATGTTTCTTAGACTCCTTCATCCTATTTTTCTGGTTTTTTGTTATTTTTGTTTTATTGGTTGTGGTTTGTTTGTTTGAAATTGGGTCCTGGAACTTGTTACAAAGATCAGACTGTCCTTGAACTCAGAGATCTGCCTGCATCTGTCCAGTTTTGTTCTAAAACAGTGCTCTAGTGCATACGCTCTCTCTCTCTTTCTCTCTCTGTGTCTCTCTTTCTGGGGCATACTCTCCTCTTTTTCTTCCTCCTCCTTTTCTGTCGTCATCGTCTTCCTTCTTCTTCCTCCTCCTTTTCTTCCTCTTCTCTTTCCCCCCTTTCTCCCAAAATTCTTTTCTGTTTTAGAGGAAGAAATTAAAAGACTCTAGCTGCTTGGCAGACCAGGACACACTGCATTGGGCTTCTTGCCATTCTCTAAGCATACCTGAGCCTTGAGTCAGACCTTGTGCCAGTTTCCTAAACCCGAGGTTGTGCAGCTCCTCTCCTCCCCTGGCAACCTTAAGCTTAAGACAACTTGCTCTTCCATGTTGGTATCAGATATGACTGGAGAGTGGTTGAATCTGGCCAGCTGTCAGGCACAAATGTTTGTTTGCTCAGTAAAAATGCGGGTGTAGGTAGGCACTGACATGTACCTAATGAGATAACAGTGACACCCATTTTCATACAATGAAAACGAGACAGCAGAGTTCTTATCAAGCAGGACTGAAGAATTCACTCTGTCGGCTAGGCTGGCCTCCAACTCAGAGATCCACCTGCCTCTGCCTCCCAAGTGCTGGGATTAAAGGTGTGCACCAACACCCCCTGGCTTTAGGCGCTCGATTTGTGGCTCAAGAAACATATAGAAATAACTGTGATCTCTTTCCAGGCTTCAGCTCTGGCAGCATGGACTATGGCATGGTTGGTGGCAAGGAGGCTGGGACTGAGTCTCGCTTCAAACAGTGGACCTCCATGATGGAAGGGCTGCCTTCTGTGGCCACACAAGAAGCCACCATGCACAAAAACGGTGAGAGAGCAAGCAGCCCCATGTTGCTAGCAGAATCTTCTGATGTTACTCAGTCCTTGACCAAGTATCCTGCATGTTTTGTTGGCTTCATATGTGTGTGTTTGTGTTTTTTTTAAGACTGGGTCTTTCTTTGTATCCCAGGCTGACCTAAAACTCCCAGAAATCTGTCTGCCTCAGCCTTCACAGTGTTGACATTGAAGATATGTCCAACCATACTTTAAGGCAGTATCTCAGGGGGCTTTAGTATGTAATCCCATCACTCAGGAGGCAGAACCAGGTGGATCTCTGTGAGTTCTAGTCAAGCAAGTACCAGGCTGACTTATATAAGATTATATAAGACCTTGTTTCAAAAAGAATTCTTTAGTTAAATAAATGAATAATTGCAATGTCTTTCTTGTAGGCCATGTTGGTCTTAAACTCATACAAGTCCTGCTGCCTTTTTGTTTGTTTGTTTGGTTGGTTTTGGTTTTGGTTTTGATTTTTTTTCCAAGACAGGCTTTCTCTGTGTGACAGCCTGACTATCCTGGAACTCACTTTGTAGACCATGCTGGCCTCAAATTCACTGTAATCCTGCTTCTGCCTCCCAAGTGCTGGGAGGTACCACCACCACCCAGCTGTGATTTATTTTAAAAAAATTTTTTTAAACTTATTTTTATTTTATGCACATTGGTCTTTTGCCATGGATGCTGGATTCCCCAGCACTGGAATTAATAGGCAGTTGTGAGCGCCGTGTGGGTACTGGGAATTAAGCCCAGGTCTTCTGGAAGAACAACCAGGGCTCTTAATCACTGAGCTATCTCTCCAACCCTTTTTTAAGCTCTTGTATATGTATATTTTGGCTGCATGTATTTCTATGCACCACATGTATGCAGTGACCTTAGAGACCAAGAGAGGGCATTGGATTGCTGGGGACTGGAGTTAAGATGGTTCTAAGTCTTCAGGCTGTGATGGCGCTTGCCTTTAATTCTAGCACTCAGGAGGCAGAGGCAGGTGGTTCTCTGTGATTTTGAGGCTAGCCTGGTCTACAGAATGGGTTCCAGGACAGCCAGGACTACATAGAGAAACCCTGTCTTGGGGGAGGGGCTGGCTGTAGGCTACCATATGGATGCTGGGAATCAAAACAATGTCCTGTAGAAGAGCAGCCGGTGCTCTTAACTACTGAGCCATCTCTCTAGCCTTCCTTTGGTAATTTTTTGAAGTACAGATCTTAATTTTTGTTAATGAATCTCTTGTTATTTTTCCAAAGTTTATTACCATCTGTCAGAGGGAGATTAGGCATAATGCCCCACTTGTCATGGGATTGAGATAATATTTACGAACTTGGGCATCCATAAGATTAAAATCCATTAAAGTGGGTGAGAGAACAGAATCCTCTTGTTGAGGTTTTGGTTGATTGGTTGGTTTGGTTTTCTGAGACAAGATCTTGCTAAGAATTTGTAGTCCATGCCTCTCTCAAACTCCTGCCCTAACTTGGTATAGTTGTAAGTGTAAATTAAAGACTAGCTTGATCTACATCTTTCAAGGGTATGCTAGGACACATAGTGAAACTCTGTCTCAGAAAAAGAAGAAAATGTCCCTAAACTCCAAAAGATAACTAGTAGAAGAGAATTCATAAGGATTGGACTTTTTCCAGATCCTCTTGTTCCCGCCAGGACAGCATTGACATTGTATTTTGATTGTGGATTAGCATTGCCTGTCCATAATTTTTGTTAAGGGTTCTCTATTTCCCTAGAAGAAAGATAAGAGGTCTGGATCTTCTTTTGGCCTTCAATAAATTGTTTGTTTAATTTGTCAGTATTTTTCTTGGACTCAGAGTTGTCTCTATGAGAGTCAATATAAATAAGTATCTGGTCATTCTTGTGGCAGAGCCCTGGCAGGCTTAACCCAGTCAACTCATTCAGCCTGCAGCCTTCCAGGTTCCCATTATAAATCCTCTTTATTAAGCCCATTATAAAACCTCTTTAGTAATCCCATCCAGAGACTGGGGAAGGAGCCACCCAGGTCTCCTACCCTGCTAAGTAGGATCAAAATCAAGAATAATTTACTGAAATTTTAAAATCTGTTTTATGGACTGAGCAAACCTAGTCCTGTGTCTTCCGTAGCTCTGAGCACTCTCACAGCTCCCTTAGGCCAGTGATTTACCAGGTCTGGGTAATAAATATAAAATGGCATGTGAGAGGATAGCTCAGAGTTACAGTGTCCTCTCTCCTCGTCAACTAATATAGATAATGTTTTCCCCATTTCTTAGCAATCCCCAAGATAATTGTTCCTTTCATTTTCCACTACCTCACTGTGCTGTGCCTCTGAACCAGATTAGTGTCATTGTCCTTAGAAAGGTAAATGTCCTCTTAGCAGAGAATGGAGACAATTTTAATCATACTCCTTTCATTACAGACCAAACAGATTGCTTTATTAAATATTTATCCAAGCATTTTAATACATTATCCTGCAGATCATTTTATGTGCTCATGACCACCACTCTTAAGACTATGTCAGATGAGTGACGGACTATATGAACTTTATGTGGGAAATAAGGAAATAATATCCCGTATGCTCCTGAATTTTTATTTAAAGTAAAAATTTATTGTTATCATTGTTAACTTAGTGAATTTAAACTCTCAACTTTTCCTGCATAAAAATGCTTGAAGGAAGCACTAACATAGCCCCAAGAATATCTCTGGGAATACAGGGACAAAGGATTTGCTGTTCTCTGTATGTGAGGCGGCCCTGGGCTTAGAAATGTAGAGTTCATTGCTGGCAAAGACCTCGGGCGGGAATTCCACCTCACTGCCTTGGAATTTAAAGCAATTGCAGATGGCTTTTTCTCCAATGGACTCTGAATATTGCAGATTCCAGATAACCCAAGCTTAACCAGCCCTTAAGAGCAGAGGTAGAAAGCGTTAATAAAAAGATCACTTAATACTCTCCAAGGTGCTAAAGTTGTCCAGTTTTTCCCATTTGGTACTTTTGAGCAGTTAGTGTAGCAGTCATGTAGATACTGTGCTTCATAGTGTGTATGAGTCTTTGACATATAACATCTGGGGTTTCCAGATTGAAAGGACTGTTGTAGAATGAGAAGACTCCTGTGGATTTAGTTGAAAAATGGAGAGACTCAGAAGTGAGATGACTCATTATGGTCATACTGCTAGTAGTAGTAGCCCAAAGTCTTTATTCTATAAGCTTTAAAAACCTGTCTTTGAGCCGGGCCATGGTGGTGCACACCTTTAATCCCAGCTATCAGGAGACAGAGTCTGGCAAACCTCAGTTCGAGGTCAGCGTGGTCTACAAAGTGAGTTCCAGGACAGCCAAGGCTACACAGAGAAACCCTGTCTCCAAAAAAAAAAAAAAAAAAAAAAAGCAAAACAAACAAACAAACAAAAAACCTTTGAGGGTGGGGGCGGCTAGAAAGTTCTGTTTATTAGGTTTATTAGAGATCTTTTTATTATTTTATGTGTGTAGATATTTGGTCTGCTTGTATGTCTGTGCACTGTGTGCATGCCTATTCCCCACAGAGGTCATAGGAGTGTGTTAGAGTCCCTGGAATTGGAGTTACAGACACTTGCAAGCTGCACTGTGGGTTCTGAGAATCAAACCTGGACCCTCTGAAGAACAGCCAGTGATCTTAACCTCTGAGCCATCTCTCCAGCCCCCTAGAGCTCTTTCTTAAACAGTTATTTCTCTCTTTTCTCAGGCGCTATAGTGGCCCCTGGTAAGACCCGAGGAGGGTCACCATACAACCAGTTTGATATAATCCCAGGTGACACGCTGGGTGGCCATACGGGTCCTGCTGGTGATAGCTGGTTACCTGCCAAATCTCCACCGACTAATAAAATCGGAAGTAAATCCAGCAATGCCAGTTGGCCTCCAGGTATTGTTCATAAAATGCTTTTTCTAGAATAGTACTTCTGTTGAATTTAGGTTCTGAACTAGCTTGTGTAGCTTGCTTTACTGAGGAAGCCCCATGCTTCATTGTCTGATAAAGGCAAGACATACACCCTGAAATATGTGCAGTGGGAAAATAAAAGATCTTCAAGAAATGGGTAGTTAGTGATAATAAGTGGCCTTGAAGCTGGGACTTGGCATTTGTTCTGTATGTAGGATGCCATATAACATAAGCTATTTTAAAGTATGTGTTGAATCGATTGATAGATTTATTAGTCAGATATGTCATTAATATGCCCCAGGTACATGGTGATGAGTTCAGTAAGATTTGTGTCTCTCTCTTCTTTCCTCCTTCCTCCCTCTCCTTCCTTTTGTCTCTGTATTCTGTTTTCATTGTAGTTATTAGAGTGAGATGAAATAATGCCTCCTGTTCATGTACAATACATATTGCTCTTCTCTACACAATTAGGGAAATACCAGTTTGTTAATGATATCACATATCTTTAAGTACAGCTTAAGTGGATCAATACAAACATGATAAGCTTCTATATATAGTCTAGGTTTTCTCACAATCAGTTAAATTATTTACAACTATTCCTGAACCGTCTGTGAAGCAATGATCACTTATATTTCATTTTATTATGTTCATTTTGGCCAGTACCTAATTAAGAAAAATGGGAAAGGTCACTGGTCTCAAGCCCAGATTTTTCTCCCAGTTCTTGGCCTCACTTCATTAGGCACGAGTTCTTACTTTCCTTTAAGATTGTAATTCCTCTAGTAGCTGTAAAAATCATATATGGATCCAGGCCTTTATGAATATGATCCAGTTCACCACTTGACAGGTGAATGGACAGACACTATACTAATAGACTTGCTCCCGGCAAAAGCATTTGCTCAGAGTGTCTTTACCTCATGATGACAATATGATGTACAGTAGATTCATTATTTAGACTTTTCATGGGATCATGTTTTTTTCTAATAAACAGTTATTTTAGCATCATAATAACAAATAAAGGTCAGGCATAGTGTGGCCTTTACTTTAATCCCAGCACTCAGAAGGCAGAGGCAGGCAGATCTCTGTGAGTTCCAGGACAGCCAGAGTTACATAGTAAGACTCTAATCTCAAAACGAAAAACAATAGTAATAAATAAAGTAGGAACTGTGTAAATTAAACTTCTTTTTTTTTTAACTATCTCTCATCCCTAACATTTCTTCATGTCTCAGAATTCCAACCAGGAGTGCCATGGAAAGGTATCCAAAATATTGACCCTGAATCTGACCCCTATGTGACTCCAGGAAGTGTGCTGGGGGGTACAGCTACATCTCCCATTGTAGATACTGACCACCAACTGCTGCGGGATAACACCACAGGTAAGTGAGAGCTGCAGACACCAGCATTTTCACAGTTGTTCACCATGGCTTTAGTTCTGTTTGTTGTAGTACCTGATAATTTTAACAGAAAATAGAATAATACTGCTTTTTACGTCTTTATTGTTTGGTTGAATTTTGTTTTCCCTTGTATTTAAGTTTAAATAAAACGCTCACAAGGGTTCCCTGGTCATACTGACATTTGTTTCCAATATTTCTTCTTCTTCATTTGTCACCTCAAGGGTCTAATTCTTCCCTCAACACCTCGCTGCCTTCACCTGGTGCCTGGCCCTACAGTGCCTCTGACAACTCCTTTACCAACGTTCATAGCACTTCAGGTACTTGGTGGCTTTTCCCCTCTTGTCTGGCAGTTGACTGAGAGGTTCCTCTTTTCCGCTGGCATTTACTTCTTAAGGAGTGTCAGTCAGCACAGATGGGGGTGCAACCTTTCTTTGCCTTCACTATCCACTCAGGGAGCAGCTCCTAGTCTCACAGAGATTGGGTAGGTCTCTCACAGGACTACATTGGTCAAAGCTAACAGGAATAGAATGTCATATAGCTGGGGATATTCACAGGGCAGAGTTCATGACCTGATGACCATATGCTTCTGTTAGCCAGCCTGACAAGAAATCAAGGGCCATAGGAAGAGACAGTTTAATCCAGATTAGTGTTGAGGCAACCATCGGCAGCCTACTCTTCCCCCAAAATCTGACTTAGAGACATAATGAAAAATAGATGGCCAGAGTCAAAAAGAGGACCTTGATTAATTTGCCAGTACTACTTGAGATCCTCATTATTTGGCGTGGCAGGGAGGGCTGGTTGGGTTTTGTCATTTATTTGTTTGTTGAGACTTCATGAGGAATAGAGCAGCTAGTAGCAGTTGGAAAGATAGTTCAGTGGTAAAATGCTTGCTGTGCAAGTATGGAAACCTGAGTTCAGTCCCCTACACCCACATAAAAAAATCAGGCAGACCTGAGCAATGGCTCACTGGTTAAGAGCACTGACTGCTCTTCCAGAGGATCTGGGTTCAATTCCAACACCCACATGGCAGCTCACAACTGTCTGTAGCTCCATTTCCAGGGGATCTGGCACCTTCACAGACATATATGCGGACAAAACACCATGCACATAAACTTAAAAAAAATAAAATCAGGCACAACTTAGCACACTTTTAGTCCTAGCATTTAGGAAGTGGAAACAGGTGTAGGTCTATGAGTTTGGGGCTAACTTGTTCTACATAGCAAATTCCAAGACATTCATAGTGAATCCTATCTCAAAAGAAGATGCTCAGGTGTGATGCATACATCTGTAATCCCAGTGCTCAGGCACAAAGACGGGAAGATCCTTGGGCTTTG
This sequence comes from Alexandromys fortis, assembly GCF_014885135.2. NCBI lineage: Eukaryota > Metazoa > Chordata > Mammalia > Rodentia > Cricetidae > Alexandromys > Alexandromys fortis. Next base: position 745,706 of record NW_026068167.1, on the reverse strand, counting down.
CTAGTAGCCAGCCTAGCCAATTCAGTGTGCTACAGGTTAAGGGAGAGTCATTATTTTAAAAACCAAGGTACAAAAAAAAATTTAGCTGGATGGTGGTGACACATGCCTTTAATCCCAACACTCAGGAGGCAGAGGCAGGTGGATCTCTGTGAATTTGTAGCCAGCCTGGTCTACAGAGCGAGTTCCAGGACAGGCTCCAAAGCTACAGAGAAACCCTGTCTCGAGGAGGAAAAACAAACCTAAGGAAGGCAGTTGTATCACACCAACAGTGCCACAGTAGCCCTGCACACTTGCTGAGTGTTCCTATAGGCCAGGCATCATAGTCAACTTGAGCATAAACTCCCTTTGGTCTTTCTCCTACTGTGGTATGGGTTACCCTCACTTAGTAGATTAACTAAGACGATTGTGAATGAATTCCTACAGTCTGGCGTGGGTTAAGACCCTGTGTCAATATACCAAACAAAAATACTGTTACATTTTGCCTCAGAACTGACTGAGCCTAAATTTTAAAGGAAGCACCTTAGTGCTTAACACCTTCCCCATATTTTTCTTGATAGAACTTCATTTCCTTGTAAAACTTGCACAAGCTGGCACAGCCTGACGACTGCTGTGGTGCCCAGATCCCGCAGTAGGAGAGATCCACACATGCTCCATGCTGTGCATGCCGACACCCACAGTCACACCTGTACATGGACACCATAATAGAATAACAAAACAAACTTGTCTAACTCTTCCTTTTGTTTGATTAAGGAATGTGTTTGGTTGTTTTTCTTTTGACACGGGGTCTCGTGTAGCTCAGGATAGCCTCACGTTCCCTTTGCTCCCCCTGCCTTCACTCTCATGTGCCGCCACAACTGGCTAAAGCTTTGAGACGTCTCAGTTACCTGGGTTGCTCTCTGTTTCCTTGAGCTGAAGCAGTCCTCAGCCTCAGTCTCCCCAGCAGCTTGTCCACACAGGCACATGGCTGCCTTCTCTGGCACTCTTCTTTTTCCTTGTTCCTATAAAAAACCCGCTCTCAGGAATTATCTTCTTGCAGTTGGACATTGACCTGAGACTTCCCTAACGGTTATTTTGGCTATCCTTAGAACAGTCTTTCCTACTTCATTCGCTGGACCCCAAGCCCTGTCTCTCAGGGAATATATTTGACAGTCATAATTTTCATCTCCACTCCCTTTGGTTCATTCTGTTCTCACTCTGGTTTATGCTGAGTCGTATGGAAACTCTACTGCAGCTTACATAGCCACAGTGTACCTATGGCCTCTTAGCTCTCTGCCCCATGAAAACTGAAAGAACTTCTGCTGAACCTAGATTTTCTTTTTCCTGCTTTTCTGAGCCCATCCCTTGATGTAAACCCTTCAGATTTATCTTTGTAGAGCCTCTGCTGACAGCCTAATGTTCTCTGTCTTCTGTGTATTGAACATATGTGCTGTTGTCAAGGATACCAGTTCTGTTTTTCTGTCTCGCATCTGAATCAGAGGCTCTGCAAGATAATTGTGTTACCCACACTACTGTCGGGTGCCTTAAGCCTAGTAAGCAGAGGTGGTTATTTGATGACTTTCTTTTAGATATTTTTATTTTATTGTATGTGTATGAGTATTTGCCTGCATGTATGTGCCTAGTGCCCACAGATGTTAAAAGAGATTGTGGGATCCCCTGGAATTGCAATGTTTGTGAGCCACCATGATGGAAATTAAACCCAGATCCTTTACAAGAGCAACAAGTAATCCAAACCACTAAGCCATTGCTCCAGCCTTATTGACTATTTTTAAAATCAGTGTTGGTGTCTAACATGTATCAAATCACAAGCATTGCATAATTTTCTAGTTTTGTTTTGATTTTCATGGTAGTTAGTGAGCATTTAGTGAGTACTCTAGTTCTGTTTGTATTAACAGTCTAACCCTGTCTGTCCTTTTCAGAAATATTTTCTCCATGAGTTTCTCTTTTCTTTCAAGTTGTGTTTACCCAAGAAAGTAGTAGGAGATTAGTTACCTTATTAAATCTTTGTCAGTTTAGAATCATTTTAAAATTTAGCACACTCAACAGTTATTTTCTTACTGCCCCCCCCCATATTTTTTCTGAGACAGGATTTCTCTGTGTAGCCCTGGCTGTCCTGAAACTTGCTCTTGTAGATCAGACTGGTTTATAACTTAATAGATCTGCCTGTCTGCCTCCCTAATGCTGGGATTAAAGGCATGCGCCACCACTGCCCAGCTCATACTGCTGCTCTTAACATGTATTCTTCCTGCTACTCTTCAATGTTTTTGAGACAGAGTTCAACAGAGTTATAGAATATAAATATATTTGTGTTTATGTGCAAATAAAATTTGTGTCTTTTTTTTAATATTTATTTATTTATTATGTATACAATATTCTGTCTGTGTGTATGCCTGAAGGCCAGAAGAGGGCACCAGACCTCTTTACAGATGGTTGTGAGCCACCATGTGGTTGCTGAGAATTGAACTCAGGACCTTTGGAAGAGCAGGCAATGCTCTTAACCACTGAGCCATCTCTCCAGCCCCCAAATTTGTGTCTGTTTATGGGCAGGTGCCCATCTAATGTGGCTTCTTCTTGACCTTTCTCTTCTCACAGCAAAGTTCCCTGATTACAAATCCACGTGGTCCCCAGATCCCATAGGACACAACCCCACTCATCTCTCCAACAAGATGTGGAAAAACCACATCTCCTCCAGGAACACTACACCGTTGCCCCGCCCACCTCCTGGCCTGACCAACCCCAAACCGGCATCTCCTTGGAGCAGCACAGCACCCAGATCAGTCAGGGGGTGGGGAACACAGGACTCTCGGATTGCCTCGGGTGAGGAGGATCAGCCAAGCAGAAATGGCTATTTAATACCTTGGGGAGGGTTGAATGGAGGAGAGCATAGCTGTCTGGTAGAAGAAGAAGCATCTTTTGATTGAAAAGTTGTGCACAGTACAGATGAAGAGACCCAGGACCTCTCTAGGGCACATGAAGTAAAAATGAGCAACTGGAGAGGGCGGTCAGGTGGGAGGGAAGACTGGCTTACACAAAGCAAATGAATTCACTGGGTTCAAGAACTAGAAGAGCCGGGCGATGGTGGCGCACACCTTTAATCCCAGCACTCGGGAGGCAGAGGCAGGCGGATCTCTGAGAGTTCAAGACCAGCTTGGTCTACAGAGCTAGTTCCAGGACAGACAGGCTCCAAAGCCACAAAGAAACCCTGTCTCGAAAAACCAAAAAAAAAAAAAAAAA
>NW_026068167.1:643086-740302 GCF_014885135.2 Alexandromys fortis | reverse complement strand
CTCTTCAGGCTTCCCACTAATGCTGAAAATGGCACCTGGGTTCTTTTTTTTTTTTTTTTTTTTAAAGGATATTTATTTATTTGTTTATTTATTATGTATACCATTCTGTCAGTGTGTGTGCCTGCAGGCCAGAAGAGGGCACCAGACCTCATTACAGATGGTTGTGAGCCACCATGTGGTTGCCGGGAATTGAACTCAGAACCTTTGGAAGAGCAGGCAGTGCTCTTAACTGCTGAGCCATCTCTCCAGCCCGGCACCTGGGTTCTTATGTATGTTAGGCTGTTGTTTACCGCATTACACAGCTTTTAAAGGCATTTCCAGGTGTAGCATTTCTTTTCCAACGAGGTGAACTGAAGTATTGGAATTAAGGCTGAAATAAATATATTTAAGATAGTGTTGCAAAATTAATCCATAAAGTAAATAGGTTTGCTTATATAACTCCTGGGTTGGGGAAGTTATCTATAATCCCTTCAGCATTTGGTCCAAATGCACTTAGTCAAAAAGAAGATGGAAAAAAGAAAAAAAAAGAAGGTGGAAGTATTCCCCACTTTATATGGTCAGAGGAATATGGCAGTGTTGGAGTGATTTGTTTTTGGACTAGGCCAATTTTAACTTGAGTGCTTTTCTTGTCTCTGTGGGGTTATTAAATGAGGAGGTAGTTGATAACTTTGCGTGGTGACTTTAGTTCTTATTTCTGCCTTTTGAGCTCCACAAATAAGCATACACTTGTTTGTTGCTCTCTTTTTAAAAAGCAGGCTTGTTTTATGGTTCTTATGTTTTTACTTTTAGTTATTTTTATAAAGAAACATCTTATTTATATAATAGGAATAATGAACCTCAATCTCCTTCTGTAAATGTCTTAGAATTTGCCTTTTCCATGCCTGCTCCACATCTTAGCTCACACGTGTTGTTACCTCTTAGATTGATGGGTCAACCTTGAGAACGATCTGCATGCAGCATGGTCCACTGCTGACATTCCATCTGAATCTAACCCAGGGCACTGCCCTGATCCGGTACAGCACCAAACAAGAGGCAGCCAAGGCCCAGACTGCACTGCATATGTGAGTACTGTACCCTTCGTGCATCCAGACCGCACACATGATGCACACAGGAGTGCTCTGGCCCCGCTTAACAGAACAATGACGGAACCATGCACACGAGAACCTCAGTCGTGTGTACATCTGCAGATGCTGAGGTGGCCGTCCTTCTTCCTAACTTTGTTTGCATTGTTTAGTGTATATCATAGGCTCAAACTTTGAACTTCAAATGTAAATAATTTGTATAGTAAGTAAATTGTACTGCAAACAAAGCCAGTGTTTATGAAAATTCTACCACTACCTGGACTACCTGGCTTTGTTGGACTTCTTGAGACAGGGTTTCTCTGTATAGCCCTGGCTGTCCTGAAGCTCATTGTAGAATCAGGCTGGCCTTGGACTCATCTACCTGCCTCTGGCTCCCACGTGCTATGGTTAAAGGTGTGCATCACCACACCCAGCCCAAAAAAGAAACTTTTGCATGAAGTGGATCAGGGTCTAACCATTCTCTACCCTGGTGGACAGAAAAGTGTTGACTCCCTTGGGCAACAGACACTGTGACAAAAATCCCCAGAGAACACAAACAAGTGACAGTGAGGCCCCAGCAGCCAGTCCATCCCCTAAATGGAACGGTGCTCTAGGTGCTGGCGCTGGCTGGCCTGATATTAATGGGTGTCATTCTTTACCTCACGTGGAGTTTAAAAAAAAAAAAAAAGAAAAGCTGACATTCTTTTTGCTTTTGTAAGGCTTGAAGTTTTTTGAAAATACTTTAGATTCACAACGAAATTGAGATGATGGGACAACAACTTCCCATAATAATCCTGCCCACTCAATGATGCCTTTCTCCATTATGAGCACCACTTACTGAAACGGCCCATTTGTTAGTTTATGAACATTCATTGGTGCCTGATCCACCAGAGTCCACAGTTTACATTAGGGTTAAGTTTACTTCCTGAGTCACTGGTGGTGGTTAGTATGAACAAATATATGCTGATATATCGAACATCACAACTTTTATGTCCTCTGTGGTCTAGATTCTCTCTCTCTCTCTCACCCCATACAGGTGGACTGGAGATGTAGCTCAGTTGTTCTTGCTTAGCATGCATAAATCCCTAGGTTCAGTCTCCAGTACTACATAAACCAAACATGATGGTGCACACCTGTAATCTCAGCATTTAGGAGGCAGAGACAGAAGGACAGCCTGGGCTATGTAAGACCCCCATCTCAATCAGTCAGTAAGCAAGCAAGCATGTAGTCCATGCAGTGGCAGAGGGCTGGCAGCAGTGATGCCATGTGTTCTTCTGGTCTCTGAGATCACATTGCTCTCTTCCTTTTCCTCCAGGTGTGTGTTGGGAAACACTACCATCTTGGCCGAGTTTGCCACTGAAGATGAAGTTAGCCGCTTCCTGGCTCAAGCTCAGCCGCCTACACCTGCAGCAACCCCAAGCGCACCTGCCACAGGATGGCAGTCACTGGAGACCAGCCAGAACCAGGCAGACCCCGTTGGACCTGCGCTGAACCTTTTCGGTGGGTCCACCGGGCTCGGGCAGTGGAGCAGCAGCACTGGTGGCAGCAGTGGGGCCGATCTTGCTGGCACTTCCTTGTGGGGTCCCCCAAACTATTCTTCTAGCTTGTGGGGAGTTACGACGGTGGAAGATCCCCATAGGATGGGCAGCCCTGCTCCTTTACTACCTGGTGACCTTCTAGGAGGAGGGTCGGATTCAATCTGAACTTAGAACTTTCAACTCTGACCTCGTGACCTTTTTTTGGAACAGCAGCAGCACTAACTTGACCTTTTCGTTTTTTTTTTCAACTTGCAATAAATACATTTTTAAAAGGAAAAAAGAAAACGGAGAGAGAAGAAAGGTGGGTCATTGACAGACTGTCTGAGCACATAGTTGCCTCCCTTAAAACTTCAGTTTTTTCGTTTGGAATATGAATCCAAAAAGAGAACATATCACTCTTGAAATACTTGAATCATGAACGCCAACCTAGAAAGACAATGTGAAGCAAGTACACATACCATTTAAATTTAAACACAAAAAAAATTAAAAAAAATTAGTTTCTAGTTTTTCACTTTTTTCATGTTATATGGAAGTTGTTGCTAAGAAACATATATACTGAAAAAAAAAATAGCTTTTTAACTTTGTTTGCACTGGGTGTGTTTCCGTCCTTAGGTCTACCATGTTTGGGTGGGAGGGAAATTCAAAAGAATTGTTGGGGGAGGGGGGAGGGAAGACTTGACGGAGCCTCACTTTAAAAACAAAAACAAAAAAACTTTAAAAAAAAAAAAAGGAAAAATTTTGTGATTGGCTGGTTGATAAATACCAGTGTGTTCTGGCACATGTAACTGCCCAGGCATGCTCGTTCTGGTATGTGTGTGCACGTGTGTTCATGTGCATCTGTGTGCATCCTCCTCTGTCTCTATGTGTGTGCCTGCGTCCTGCCTTCCTCATCTCACCCCACCCTGATTTCTCAGAAAGCTGCATTGCTGACAGTTCGCAGGCTGGCTGGCCGGCCATCTGCTTTTTATTTTTTTTAACTATGAGAACACAGGAGCACAGGGGGCTGCTGCAACTCAAGCCACTTCTTCGGGCTGCACTGAGACGGAGGGTGCTTTTCAATGAGAGCAGTAGCCAGAGCGCGAGGTTCCCCAGCCTTCCCTTGACCTAGCAGCAGAGCGAAGCACTGCCAAGGCCAGCAGTCGGCGGGAGGTACCTCTCAGAGCACCTGTTGCTCACTTCTGTGCTGTGAAATAAGCGGCCGCTGAGCACACGGGAGTTTTAAGTCCCAAGCAGGCATTTTTTGCTACTTTGAATGAGAACAGAAGATTCCGTAATTTTTAAATCGTGTGATGTTTCAAAAGCAGAAAAGCTGTGTTCCCACTTTACAAGTGATCAAGTGTGAGAATTTTTTATAAGGAATCAGGTAATGCAAATTAAATATTCTTATTGGTTCTCGTTATCATTTGAGGAAAACGGCAAATTGTGAGCAGCCTCCTGGAAGCAGCGCAGCTCCTCCCTCTCTGCTCCTCTCGCTGAGCATTACCTGTGCCAGGCCGTGGCGTGTTACAGCACCAGGCCATCACTGACAGAAACGTTTACTTAACGAATGTTCTTAAACCAGTGTGTACTTCAGGCTTTTCCCCTTGTTTCTCTGTGTTGTGTTTCCTGTGTATGTGGTTTTGCTTAGGCAGAAATAACTTAGCAAAGACTTAAGTATTGCACCTTGTTTTGGTTTTGACCTCTTTTATTTTTCTTTCTTGTAATGTTTTTTTTTTTTTAATTTTGGTATTTAAAGACTTTTTTTAAAAAGCATCAATGTAGTAGTTCTCTGGGCCGAACAGGAGGCAATGTTTAATCCACAGTTATCAACAACATGTATGTACTATGTTGGAATCAAAATATATCAAACTGCTTATTGTAAAGAGAGTAAAAGCAAACCTGAAGGGGAATCCTTACATACAAAATAGACGGTGGGCGGGGGGTGGGTGGGGAGATGTGTGCGGGTAACATGCTAGCACTTGTGTGGATATCCCAGTCTGCTCGTACTGTTTGTTCAACATGAAGTGCCGACATTCTGTACCAGCAATTACCTGCCCATTCCAACCCCTGGTGGGAGCAGACCTCTGCTGTCCTCTGTGACTTGCTGCTATTGAGGACAAGGGAGTTTTTCTTTCTTTAGCATCTTCAGTGAAGGATACAACAATGCCTAATGTATTTGACTTTCAGCTTGTGTATTTGTGTAGGTGGGTAGGGTGATACGGATAGGAAAATGAAAAGCAACAAAAAAACAACAAACAACAAAATTGTGTTAAGTGGCTTTGTGAGACAGTGAGTGGGAAATTCTGTCCTCCTCTCGGCCTACCCTGTTGAGTATAAACCTGGCTTCAGAAGAGATTGACAGGCTTTGTTCCCGTGGGCGCTTGTGCTTGCCAGTCTAGGAGCCCTGCAACACCTTGTTCACAGGGACTCTGCCTTCCTCCTGCTTTCTGGTTTCTATCACCACCATCCCCTTCCCACCTCTGCCCCTACAAAATGTCTCTTTCCAGCCCCACTGACTCTTAGTGTTGGAACAGAGCTCTGTCGTGGATGGTGATGTCCAAGTGAAGTGCAGCTTATATTCAGATATCTGCAGACTGAAGGCTAAATCTTAGCATCCCCAGACTCCCAAGAGCCTATGGGGATTGTCCACTGCCGCTCTTGGTTCGTTCGTGGCCCTGCCTGCCCTCTCCTCCTCCCCCTCCTCCTCTTTATGCCTGTTGGGTCCTTGACCTGCACTATGGCTTAGTTGAGTTCCTTACGATACTACGGTGAAAGCCGGGTGCTAGAGCCCCTCTTGTTTACAAGACATAATGAGGGATTTGAAATATGTAAAAATAAACACGAGAAGCTAAAATGTTCTTCCATCATAAGCTTAAAGGGAAAAAAAACGTAAAAACTTTAAAAAAAAAAGACCAAAAAGTGCGCGTGTATATATATATATATATATACACACACATACATATATATATATATATACACACATACATATAAATATATATTTTAGATGAAGACTAACTCTGGGAGCATTTAACAGTGTTTTTGTTTTGTTTTTAACATTTATTTTCCTGCTTTAAAATTTGCGAGCATTCTCAGGAATTCTAGGGTAGGCAGCCAGTTTTTTGAAGATGGTTTATTTAGCCGTATCTTATCCTAATAGACAGCTGTTTCTTTCCCGTTAGTAAACTTTTACAAGTTCCTGAAACTTCAAAAAGTTTAAATGATTTTTACTTACAAAAATGTAAAAAGAAAAGTCTCCAAATGTTATTATCATACAGGGGGTCACACATTTTAAGATACATAGAAATATTTTTTAAAAATTAACCAATTTAGCAGCAACAGGTAAATTCATTTTCTTAAAAACTGTGGGAGAAGAATCGGGTTCTGTGAGCGCTGTCATGGCCTCACTTGAGACTATGTATACCTGAATGGGCGGGTGTTTGGTGTACATGAGTAGGATTGCCATGACACTGTTAACTTCTTCTAAGGCTGGACTGACATCTCCCCAGTCCTGTTTATATTCTCCGATGCAACCCTTCTCCCTGTCTCTCCAGCCCCATCAACAAAAGAAAGGAATAAAGGAAGAAAAAACAGCTTAAGAAAAAAGAATTGGCTCTAAACTGTGTAAGTAGTGCAGTTGTTGGATTGCTGAGAATCTGTGTAAAGAGTTAGGAAATATTTTAAATAAATCTTAAGTATAAGCATTACTAAAGGGAGATTACCTATGGACTCTTCTGTTCATGAAGAATGTCTGTTTCACCTCCGTCTGCTACAGTAGGAGAAAACAGAAGAATCTGACAAGGAACGAGTGGTTTTACTTTGTTTTAGCTCCCAGCTACTGTTGTGCTTGTTTTAAACGCTGTTTTGAAGATCTGCTGCTTACTGTCCCCATCCTGGGTGGTGGAGATGTGGAGTGTTTCCTTTCTATTTCAGTGATACTGAATTCTCCTTTTGTATTCCCTCCTGGGGCCAGAAGTCGTGGCCACAGCTTCTTTCAAACTTTAAGCTTCCCAGTGGGAAAGAAACTCCAGCTCCACAGGTAAAGTGAATGGGTGGGGTTGCTGCCTGCATTCTCTGAAACCGCTTTAGTGCCTTCGTACATACACCCAGACATCCTAAGTAGGGGACAAGTGTGTATGTGCATGTGGTCCAGTCACTCCACAGTTAGTAAGATACTTGCCTGTAAAGGAAATTGGAGTGTTTCTGGACAGGCCCCAAAGGCAGTGGGCTAAATCAAAATTAAAAAAAAAAAAAATTGAGGAAGTTAAATACATTTTTTTGTCTGATAATGTGGGATGCCAAGTTCTTTCCTATGTTGTGTGCCCTCCATAGGTGCTGACTTTTCCTTGTGTAGAAGGGTGGCAGTTCCAGTGATGGGGAAAGTGTTTTTGTGCCGGGCCAGTGGAAGAAGGCTCCTGCTTCTCAGCTTCTGTTTTCCTGTCTTCCTCCTGCCCCTCCCTTCTTCCATTTGTCACCTTTCTGGAAGCTTTTGTTAGTGATTGGCAGTGAGCTAAGAAGAGGATGTGGTGAGGGTATCTAGAAGGTAGAAAGCCTTCCCTTCCCATGGTATTCTTTAGCAAAAACCCTGTCTACCAAGACTTTAGGTGACTTCGTTCTACATGAAGATCAATGAGCATACCCTTCCAGCACGTTCTGGCATATATACCGAGGCTTGCTAGTCACCACTATTTAGATTTGTTTTGTGCACATTATAAGCATGTAAGTGTGAGCTTTCTGTTTTATACTAGGTGGGTTTTGTTTTATTGGGTTTTTGTTTTGTTTTGGTCTTGTTTTAAATGACTCCCCCACCCCAACCCCCATGCCCCGACGGTTTCTTTGTGTAGGCCTGGCTGTCCTGGATCTCGCTCTGTAGACCAGACTGGCCCCAAACTCACAGAGATCCACCAGCTGGCTTTGTTTTAAATTATTGGTTAGTGGTAGGTAGACGTATATATGTCTCATGAGCATCACAGACTTGTTTCTGTCTACCATATGAGTAGCCAAAAGAAAAGCACAAGTGGGGGAAAGAGTTGTCTTCCATCACTCGGGAGAACCTCTGCTGCCGATGAGACCCAGTGCCATGACCCCATTTAAGGGTTGAGAAACAGGTCTCTGGTACCTTGTTTGGGAAAAGAGAGAGAGAGAGAGAGAGAGAGAGAGAGAGAGAGAGAGAGAGAGAGAGAATTTTCTGTCTCTTCTCTCAGCCCTTAATCCTTGAACCTTATTTTTCATTTCCAACATTCTTAAGAATGAACTTAGCAGTACAGCAGTGCTAATTCATAAAACAACAGACTCAAACTGTATTCTCCCTCAGTGTCCCTGTAAAACATCACCTATGTGTTGGCATTCAGTTAGTTATTTATAGCCAACAGGATTTGTATCGCAATGGCTTGTGTTCTAAGAATTTTCCCACTTCCGTTGTGAATGTAGCATGTTCAAACTTGAATGTGATCTAGAAGATTAAACGTGAGGGGAGAGAGGAAGGGGGAAGAATTCCTGCTAAGAACTCGGAAGGGCTTTCCCAGTGTACCTACCAGAGACTGAACATCAACTTCCTGCAAACATCTCTCTTCTCGGAGTTTGTGGTGCTGGAGAGAGAATCCAGGACTTTGCCTACACTAGGCACTAGGCGAGCACGCTCTATGCCTGAGCCACACAGTTCCTCCAGCCCTTCTATCACTGTTACCCTCTTCTTAGAAGGGATGTGGTTTGTGTAGTGTTAATAGTCAGATTCTTCTTCGACCTCAGATGCTGTGTACTTTCTAAATTATTTTCTCATATTCTGCCATTTTGACTCTTAGTGTCTCTATGCTGAGCAAAACGTGTGCACCAAGCCTGCTCTCCTGTCCAGTTTCATAGGGCATTTTCCGCAGGCCTGGCTACAGTAGCCATCTCTAAGATGAGGCACAGCGAGTCTTTGTATAAAGAAGGTCCCTTTTTTCCCTGCCCCCTTTTGAGTTAAAATTCAGCCTATACAGCCCTGCCATTTGTTGTTTTGGATTAGAGTTTTTTATTCTACATATAAGGTCTTCAACTAAGAGCAGAGGCACAGTCTTAGCTGTGGTTGTTTGTTTGTTTAAAAAACTTTTCTTCAGTGTTTTTGCCAAATCACAGCCTGTGTCGGTACATTAGCTACACTTCCGATGTCACTGCAAAGAGAAACCTTGCTCCACGATTGTGTCTGTCTGCAGCTAGGGTTATTCTAGCCAGTGTGCAACTGTCTGTCTTTAAATCCCGATGGCCATGCAGAGAACCTTCGCTCTTGATCTACATCATCAGTCTATAAGAAAACAAGAATGTTCCCAGAGTTTGTGTACTCCCTGTAACAATGCCCTCTAGGCTTATTGCCGGTGCCAAAGTTACGCTGTCATCAGAGATGATCATCATCAAAAAGTGTTTTTATTCTCAATCTTAAATTTGACACGGGATACCATACCTTCTTTAGATTTGAAATGATCGACTTCAAGAATCTAAAAATACAGTAATAATAAAACTAAACAGTGGTCCAGGTTTGATGACACACACTTTAATCCCAGCACTTGAGAGGCAGAGGCAAGTGGATCTCTCTGAGTTCAAGGGCCGCCTGGTCTACATAACAAGTCTCACAGAGACTGTCTCATAAAGCAGAAATTGAATATCAATCCTCACTAAACTGCCGACAACATCTTCCCCAGTCCACACTGCCAGAGGAGGACATAAACAAGATAGAAGAAAGTGAGAGGCACTAGTCAGTGGAGAGCTAGCTCCTACCAGGTCAGCATCTACTCTGCCCCTTGTGGATGGCCATCCTGACTGGGTCCCGAGCAGTCGCGAAGTATTTTCCATCATTTGAATGACTTGGGGCTTTTTGTCATTGTTGGTTTTTTTGAGACAGGGTTTCTCTGAAGCTTTGGAGCTTGTCCTGAAACTTGCTTTGTAGACCAGACTGGCCTCGAACTCACAGATATTCACCTGCCTCTGGCTCCGGCATGCTGCCATTTAAAGACAGTAGCCACCGCCGCCCTGCTGAATGGTTTTTAAGATAGTAGCAAAGTGACAGAAACTGCTGATGTTTGCCTCTTGGCATTTAAATAGCTCTTTCTGGTAAGGTGGGCCCATGGCAGGAAAAGGGCCAGTGGCTCTGCAGAGCTGAGATTGTTCCTCATGACAGATTTACCTTTCTATGGGCGGGGACAGGCCAGGTACACTTTCATAAACAAGTGTTCTTTAGTTTTCATGCTATAAGTAATCAGTACTTCGGAAATAAACTCCCAGTTACAGTTGACCCATTTCCAGCCAGTATCAGTAAATTGGGATGACTTCTTCCAAAAGGGAAATCCTTCCTTCCTACATTTCTTTCCCTTCCTGACTTCCTGGACCTTCTGGTGGGTTATTCAGTTCTTCTTGGGCCACCAAAAGGGTAGCCCTCTCCTGGGGGTTGTAAAGGGACTGGAGGCAGATGAAACAGCCTTACTTTTGTGACTGGCCTTAAGGCAGGAAAAGGTGGTAGATGCAGAGTGTGTATGCCAAAAACAAAAGGGGGGATCTTTATGCAAAACTAAATAGACCCTTGGGAATCCTTCAAGAGAGGTCACATACCTTGTAAAGGTAGGATGGTCACTCACCAAGTGATAGGTTTTAGCTTGAAACTTCTTTTTGCCAGAAGTTTGGGGTTATGTTACAATAATTGTGTTTAAAACACTACCCCCTTTAATTCTTTCCAAGGAATCTCTTAAGTGTAGTTCTTCTGAATGTGCCTTTGTCAGTCCAGAGACCAACCATGGCCTGTCAGTCTCCTGGCAGCCCCAGGGACAGCTGTTGGATTTTCATGAGCGTCCATTTTGCATGGTGTGGTCATGCTAAAGGGATTCTGGGTCTTGGGCCTGGAGGTTATGAGCAAGGCTCAGGTTAGTCCAGTACAGGTCAGCTGTCTACATCTGCATTCCCTAGTTTGTGTGTGTGTGTGTGTGTGTGTGTGAGAGAGAGAGAGAGAGAGAGAGAGAGAGAGAGAGTTAGTTTCTGTAAGCACTGGAGCAATTGGAATGAGGTGATTTTGGTGACCAGTTCATGCATGTAAAGAAGGCATTTCTGGCTTTGCGTTGCAGAAGGTGCATTTTTTCACCCTCTGCCTTAAGAAGCCACGGTGTTCTCAAATGCAAGTCACAGCAATGTTGTTATTTATGTGAACAGGGTATTTATTGCATGCAAGAAAAAAGGTTTTGAAAGAATTGAGACCAGTGTTTAAAAAAGAAAAAACTCTGAAATCATATTGTAGTTCTTGAGATCTGTTGTAGTTAAATCTAGAGATGTGTAGTCTCTTTGCGTGTTTCATGTTGGTTTTCAACGACCCCACCTCTCCCACTCCGTATCCAGTGGATGCCAAGGGCCCTGTCCACCACCCTCAGTTCCTCCGCAGAGGAAAGTACTCTCCTGGGTTCCTTCAGCTTCCTTCAGGAAGACAGAGGGAGGCTGCGCTCACTCCTGGTTGCCTTGGGATGTATTGTTATGCAAATGTGAATTTCACTAGAGGTTGCTGGGTTCTTGAGGGGGTTTGTTTGTTTTGTCAACAAAAACAACAAAAGGTCCAGACGTGGTCATCCTTGCTCCTTTTTGTAACCGGAATTTGTAACTATGCATTTTCTGAAAAGGGGAAAGGCGGGGAGAGGGGAAAGAAGTCGATCTGCATCTTTATGTTTTTCCAGTTTCTGTGTCCATGGTATCCTCATGTCTGAGAGGGAAGCGGAGGAGAGGCTCGCCAGGTCAGCATAGTGAGGGCAAAAGGGACCTCCCAGATCCTGCCCTTTGGCAGGTCTAATTTCGAAGCAAATGCTGGGGGGTCTGCCATGCCTGTCCACCATTGTGGTGCAGGACTCTTGGTACTGGCCATGCAGTGTTAACCCAGGGCAGCCGTGGAAGCTTACAGGCTCCAGTATTCTCTGAACTCAGAACACTTTCAAGCTCAGGAAACCATGCCGCACTCTGCTGACCTGAGAGTTCACTTTACATCATTCTGAAAACTCCTTCTCTTATACATTTCTTTGTTGTTAATCATTGTGAATGGAACCATTCCTAATTATGAGCTGAGAAAGAGGGCTGTTGCCTGCTGTTGACTGACAGGCAAGAAAAAAAAAAAAAGGCTTCCCTTCCCTGTTCTCTATCCCTGATCTCTGCTTTCCTGTACTGAACTGGTGGTGCAGTGAGGTGTGGGGCACCGGAAGGCCTTTGTACTTCCTCTTCTTTGTTCTAACAATTCTTTTGTGGAGTTGGACTGTGATAAATCATGGCACCTGCATTGCCCTGGTCTAGGCATTATTACAACACACAGTATCAGAAGCAAGAGCCGTTTAGCCTGTATCGTGTTTTCCACAGCAATCTCTGTTATGTTCACAGTACTGTAACGAGTGACAGACTTGATCACAGTCTCCTTGTGTCTGTGCGAGGCTGCACAGGCATAATCTTATCAGGGTTCCAAATCTGCTCGATTGCCTTTAAACAAAAGCAAAACAACAAGAAAATCCTGATGTTTCAAGTGTCTGACACAAAATGATACCTCAAGGTATATTTCCCCTGCAATGTAACCCCTTCACTCCTCTCTCCTTTTCTGACATCAGTGAGCTATTCTTTATAAAATACGGATGTGTAAATAACCAGATAAGTCTTTGAAACATTTTCTTTGCTGTGAAAATAACCCTAAAATATGATGTTTGCATTTTAAGCCATCAGAAGTTTCAGATCTGAGTTCTTGTTGAAGAAGAAAAAGCAGAACAGGTCAGTGGGGTAGCTCTGGGTTTGTGGGATGGCTGTTTTCTCGCAGTGTTGCTCCCCCCCACAGCACAGGACAGCAGACCACTGGCTATGTGTGCCCTAACTAGGTGCCATCTAGTCCAGCACCAAGGCTCTTTCACGCGTCCCATCCCCTCCAGGGACTTGAGTTCTCCACCCCTTTTTGTTCACGAGCACACACTTCTTTCCCTTTAGTGTGGTTCTTTAGGTCCCTGTAGAGTTAGTCCCTGGTACTGCAGTCTGTCCTGTGGCTTTTTCAGCAATGCTCTGGAAGTATGTTTCTTACTTAGAAGAAAACTGAGGAGACCCTCAAACAACCCTGAAAGCCCTGTGCATACTCAGATCTTCCTCCATGCTGTTTACAGTGGACATTCTTAGGGGAAACACATTGACACCTGCTGCTTGTGAGGGCCTTGACTGCTGCTGCCCTCCTAGACCTGGGCTCCCACGAGACAAGGTTAGAAGACTCCCTCTTTTATCCCGCTTTAACTCGAACCCCTATCTGTCAAGCTCTTTAAGTGTCCTCCCTGATCTTGTTCAGTGACGACTTCCTTTGAGGGAAGAATCTTGATGAAAGTACATGGCCATCCCCTGCCCACCTTCTGACTGGCACCGTCCCGTCCCCTTGGATTTTACTTCTGTAGTTTGTCTGGAGGCCCTTGCCTATCAGTGTGCTTCCTCTTGTCGCTGGGGTTCTGCCTGCCCTTGTTTTTCTCTCTGATGTTCCCAAAGGGCTTCGCTGATGTCTGCACCTCTTTCCTGGGCGTCCCCTTACTACACCCTTTGCACACACCAGTGACCAAAGTGTATGCAGTGGTCTCAACACAAGACATCAAAATGGTGCACGCACCTCTAGTGTGCTCACAGACATGTGCACAAGATTCTGCACCCTTGGCCTTAATTTCAGCACGACTTAAGGTGCAGGAACATTTTTAACAGGTTAAAAAAAAAAAACTTCTGGGAGGGAAAATAAAGCAGATCCAAGCGCTCAACCACGCCCACTCCCTGACTCCCAACCATCTGCATCCACCCCAGCCCTGTTCTGCGCAACCAAAACCACCAACAAAAAGCAACCTGAGGAGAGGTTTCTGGACTGTTTTATCTTTCTCCCTTTCGACGGAGATACAAATGCTGCTTTGGGTTCCGTAATCCTAGGGGGCTATGTTTACATAGTGAAATTCATTCTACCAAATCAGGAAACCGTGAGTGGGAGACCCTTCAGTAATTGGTCACTGAGGCTGAACCAGAGGTGAGAGGACCTGGGGCTGTAGCAGCAGAGGAGAGATCCTATTTAACTATTGTGATACCTGGTTCACTCCTTCCTTCTGCTCTCAGTGGCCCTCTTTGCCCCTTTAATCAAAAGGTTCAGAGAAAGGCACTGGAAGGAGGCTGAAGTTTTAAGAGGCAGCTTTCCATCTTTGCACACAGACGGAAGGGACCGTGAAAAATCCTCTCATTTGAAACACTCAGCAGAACAACCTGTCAAAAGGACTAAACCGCTGCACACGTTGATGCTCTCTGCAAGTTACCTATAAGTGTTTTGTTTTCTTATACTTGAAATCGCTTTTACAATATTATTTTGGTGACTTTCTTTTCTCTCTTCTGATGGGCAATAGAAAATGCAGGTGATAAGTTTTAAGGATATTTGAGGGGAGAAAAGGATGTGGCATTGTCTTTTTTAACATAGAGGTTCAGTCAGACTCCCATATGGTAAAGTTGCTTATCTTACTGGTTTAACGTGGACACAGAAACTAGGCACTTTGGTGGTTCACTTGCACGGCAGGCCGGCCCCCTTTCTATATTTTATTTTACTTTTTTAGTATAGTGGTACTTAAAATCACTGGTTCACTTAAAAAATGTTAAACTCTACTAATGTACAAATAAGCTGAAAAGTTGCATTTTATGTGTATTTTTTGCCATAGCAGGTACTGTATTTTTCATGCTGGATTTCAATATATATATATATATATCAAAAGCAAATATATATATATATATATATCAAAAACAAACAAAACTGAAGGGTGGTGTTTTATCGGATTGTGACAGGTTGAATAATAAGGAATAAAGTCGTAGTCATTTCATTAAAACTGAGAGATGATGTAACGCATATATAAAAGTTTTCTGAAGGGTTTTTTTTTGGGCTTTTAAACAGCTTATTTTGTTTTTGTTTAGTTTTTATTTTATTTTATTTTGGAAAGATATGATTGTATTATGTGCAACTCAGTTGCTTACATTATAACTACAAAATATTTTTGAGTTCCTGGAAAAAAAGAAAAAAGACTAATAAATGTGTTTGGCTGCTAAGCATTTACTATTGTGGTTTCTGACTTTATTCTGACAGCTTGCTTTATTTGCTGACTTCTTCAATATTCTTTTTTTCTCCCCCAACTTTCCCTTCCCATCCCCTTCTGGGTCCACACAAAAGCATGTCAGAAATTCACTATTTGAACTGGGCCTTCTTCTAAACTAAGCTGATCAGTCTGTTTCTGCTGCTTGCTGCCTGTTCCAGAACTGGTGTTGCCTGCCATGGTGCACCATGGGTCATCTTCTGCTATTGCCTGGTGTCTTGTTTATGTTTGCCTAAACACTTCATCCCACACTTCCCAGTGTTCATATGCATTTTCTCCGGTGTTGAAAGTAGGGATTAAAGGCAGGATCTAATCAATGAGCTACATCCACAGGCCTGTTCCCAGGATTCCAGATGTGCATCTTTGACCATGGCATGACTTCCTGTCCTCCCATCGGGCTCCTGTTCGATGCTGTGCCTTGCAGAAGTTACATCCCGTAATGTTAGGAGCATGCTGTTCAGTGTCTGTGAGCTCCACTACATCTCTTTCCTGACACTTCAAGCAGTTCCTGTTGGGTAAAGGGGGCAAATATGGAACCTGTAAACGTACCCTTAACTCCCTGCCACAAGACCTAGACACTGCTCAACTTCCTGCATTTCTCTGAGCCGCGCATTTTGCCACTGCGTTCTCAATTTGAAACCTTTGAAAAGTTGCTGCTACTCAGGAGGTTGAGGCAGGAGGATTCGTTGAGCCCAGGAGATGGACACTAGCTTGGGCACCATAGCATGAATATCTCCCTCTCTTTGGTTTCTTTTTTTAGACAGGACCTCACTCTGCTTCCAGGCTAGCCTGAAATGCTTTATGTAGCCCCGGCTAGCCTCAAATACACCAGTCCTCCTGTCTCAGCCTCTCAAATGCTGGACTTACAGGAACAAACCACCACACCTGGTTTTACCACCGCATTGGCCCAACTGATTTCTCATGTTCAGTTCACTGTCCCCCTTCCAGTTTATATGTCATAGGATACATTTCACAATACAAATCTGATAGTCATGTTCCAACCTTTAGTGACATCCCATTAGAATAACACCATAGCTATCCTTATTTCTAGTGAGGTTTTCACGTGGCTTTCATGTACCTGTACCCCAAGACTCACTGCCTGTCCTCGCCACACTCCAGCCTAGTAACATCTCACTGTTGAGTTGCAAGGCCTCCACTTTGTGTAGAGAAGATAGACAATCCTCATGGGTGATAGGACGTTACAGCAAAAAAAAAAAAAGGTAGTGATCCACATTTGTAATTCCCTCAGAGCCTGAAAGGCCGAAGATGCCCTCGGGCTTGAGGCCAGCCTGGTCCTCAAACATACAAAAAAGGTTTTGTCTGCATTTTTATTACATTTATGCATTTGGATTGGGAGTGTCAAGAAAAGATTTTTCGGGGCTGGAGAAATGGCTCAGTGGTTAAGAGCACTGCCTGCTCTTCCAAAGGTCCTGAGTTCAATTCCCAGCAACCACATGGTGACTCACAAACATCTGTAATGGGGTCTGGTGCCCTCTTCTGGCCAGCAGGCATACATGCAGACAGAATATTGTATACATAATAAATAAATATTTAAAAAAAAAGATTTTTCAGGACTCTGATCTCTTCACCACGTAGGCTTTGGAAATGGAACTCCAGTTATCAGGAACCCCTTCATCCACCGAGCCATTTCTCTAACCTAAGGGTTTATTTTTTTGTTTTGTTTTTTGAGAGCCAGGCTGAAAAAACAAGGCCCTTAAATGGGAAACTATAAGCTGAGATGCAGATCAGTGGTTAGACTCCTGCAGAGTATTGCAGGGCCTAGACTGATGTCTAGTGTCCAGGAAGGAGACAGTTCTAAAAGCTGGAGATGTAGGTACTTAGGCTAGTGACTCACCCTTGGAATCATAGCATAGTGGAGACAGGAAGATAAAGGTTAAAGGTCATTCTTGGTTACACAACAAATTTGAGGCCAGACTAGGCTACTTGAGATCCTGTCTCAATGAAAAAGCAGGAATCAAAAGAGATTAGAGAGATGGCTTGGGTTAGGAGCTCTTGCTGCTCTTGCAGAAGACCTTGGTTCAATTCTCAGCACCCACATGGTGGTTCACAACCATCCCTAACTCCAGTTCCAGGGGATACAATGCCCTCTTAGGATCTCTGTGGGCATCAGGCATGCATGCAGGTGATGCACATACATATGTGCAAGCAAAACACACATTAAAAAGTGAATAAATTAATCAAAATTTGAAGACCTGGCTACAAGAAGGGGGGAGATGGAATACAAAAAAAAAAAATCCTGATCTGGAGAAATGGCTCAACAATTAAGAACACTGGCTGCTCTTCCAGAGGACGTGGGTTCTAGTCCCAGTACCCACTGGTGGCTCCCGCCCTCTTCTGGCTTCCCTGAGCACTGCATGCATGTGGTGCACATGCAGGCATAAGACCCATACACAATAAAAAGCCAAAACTAATTGAGAGATGCTACTTCAGGTAACGGCGGCAGCCAAATGGACCTATCTAGGCACTGATCAAACACAACACTTTGAAGGCCTCATGAACTCAGAAGGTAAGCCTTTCAATGGAAGTAGAGAGGAGGAAGGGTGGGTTGAATCTTGGGCAACCCCCATCACTGTTCCAGGGGTAGTGTGCCTAGTAGTAGGAGGCTGAGGGAAGGGAGAGGAGTTGCAGAAAGGAGAGACAGGAAGGGGGGAGAGCCAAACGCTTGCACTAGCCTGGAGGGGTGAATGAGTACAGGAAATAGGAAAAGAAAAGCTATTTGGCACAAAAGTCAAAATAACATAAAGATGTATGTTACGAATTTCTACAGACCTAGCCTGTCTATTGAACCCCCTGCACTCCCTCCACACCTTACTATGTTTTATGCAAATACAAGTGCACATTTATAGAACACAGTCTTTTTAGCAAGATAACAAAAACAAAATGAGACTATGGGTGTTGGAAGCACGCCTTTAATCCCAGCACTTGGGAGGCAGAGGCCTTCTCTGAGTTGAAGGCCAATCTGGTCTACAAATCTCTAAGTTCCAGGACAGCCAGGGCTACACAGAGAAACCCTGTCTCAAATAAATAAATGCCAAGCAGCTGGTCATGGTGACCCGTGCCTATGTCAGGCACTCAGAAGTCAGAGGCAGGTGGATCTCTATGATGCATTCAAGGCCAGCCTGATTTGCATAGTGGGTCCCAGAACAGTTAAGGTTACAAAGTGACACTCTCTCAAAAAGTCCTGAGAAGGAAGCAGGACCAAGTAGAAAACTAAAGACTAAAATTATAGTTAGATGAGGGAAAAGTAACAGGAAGCCAAGGGAAGCAGAGTGGGGGCTGGGAAGGCTGAGAATAGTTGACTTTGCAAGGATCGCTGCAGAAAGAGGACAGTGAGCCACTATAGTCATCAAAGCAGCTAAACCCCAAAACCAATCCAGAGCACGCTGTTCCAGGAACCCCAGTCCAGCCTTCTGCTGTTCAACCCAGGTCGAGGGAGACACTAAGGAGTCATGGACAGAAGCCTTGAGGAGGTGGCTCTGAGGGAGGCTGGGGCAGATGGAGCAGTGTTCAGATCTAATGTGTCATGCCTATTTCTGTTGCTGAACTATGTTTCTCTGGGTGGGTATTTATTCATCTATCCTGTGGTGCTGGGTAGAGGTGACCAAAGCAAACAGATGGGATCCCTGTCTCTATCACAGTGGTTCTCAACCTGTGGGTTTTACCGTCAGGATCACCACAACATGAGGAACTGTATTAAATGGTCGCAGCATTAGGAAGGTTAAGAACAACAGCTCTATCAAGACAGCTGTCAGTTGGCAGGCAGGGTAGCAGACGCCTCTAATTACAGCACTTGGGAAGTAGAGGCAGGTGGCTGGCTGTGACTTAGAGGCTGGCTTGGTCTATGTAACAGTTCCAGGAGAGCCAGGGCTACATACTGAGATCTTTCAAAAAAGACAAAAAAAAAAAAAAAAAAAAAATAGCTGAGTGGTGAGGAAGTAATAAGCCTTTAATCCCAGCTCTCAGGAGGCTGAGGCGGGCATATCTCTGTGAGTTCTAGGCCAGCCTAGTCTACAAAGGAAGCTCTAGAATAGCCAGGGATACGCAGAGAAACCCTGTCTCAGCAAATAAAAACGAAAACATTGCTGTCATTGGAGCTTGGCATGGGACACAACTTTAACGCTAACACTTAGGGGAACAGAGTCTGTCTGTGAGTTAGAAGTCAGCCTGATCTACATAGAGAATTCCAGGGAGCCACAGCTGCACAGTGAGACATTGTCTCAAAATTTTTTATTAAAGTAACTCTCAGCAGTAGTGTTAAGTGGGCAAATCAGGAGCTTAGCTTCCCACTACAGCAACCTGCAGCAGCTCCTTTTATCTGCTCGGGTTTGTTTTGTTTTGTTTGTGTGGGACATAGTTGTTTGAGACAGGATCTCAAGTAGCCCCTGTCGTCTTAGCAGGTCTTAACTTACTATGTAGCTAAAAATGACTGGGCTGGAGAGATGGCTCAGAGGTTAAGAGCATTGCCTGCTCTTCCAAAGGTCCTGAGTTCAATTCCCAGCAACCACATGGTGGCTCACAACCATCTGTAATGAGGTCTGGTGCCCTCTTCTGGCCTGCAGGCATATACACAGACAGAATATTGTATACATGATAAATAAATAAAAATTAAAAAAAATTAAAAAAAAATGACTGAGCTCCTGATCTTCCTGCCTGCATCTTCCAGGTGCTGGGTTTACAAATGTGTAATGCCATGCCTGACTTCTCAAAACAATTTTTTTCAGATTTTTTTATTTACTTTTTTACTAACGGCTTTTATTTCTAACGTTTGTACTTAATTGCCAAATAAAGTGTTAGACATTATGACACTTTCTAACGAAGTGACTTTCGTGATTACCCCCATCTCCCCCACATGCTGCTGTCCCTTGGAGCCTCACCCAATCAGTCTCAGAGCAATCTTAAAGGCAGGTCTTTTTTTTTATGATTCATTTTTATTTTGTGTGCATCGGTGTTTTGCATGCATGAATGTCTGTGTGAGGGTGTCACATCCCCTGGAACTGGAGTTACAGACAGTTGTGAGTTGTCATGTGGGTGCTCAGAATTGAACCCCAGTCCTCTGAAAGGAGCCAGTGCTCCTAGCTGCTGAGCCATCTCTCCAGCCCCAAACACAGGTCTTTTTTGTTATTTTTTGATTCTTTTGTTTTCTGCTGAAAGTCATTTTATCTTGCTTTGCCCTTTCCTGTGCAAATATAGAAGTCAATTGAATTTTAACGTATCAAGTTTTTAGTTTTTTTTTTTTTTGTGGGGGGGGGGGGGGGGGGGGGGTGGGGTTTTGTTAGGGGGTTTTTGAGGCAGGATTTCTCTGTGTAGCTTTGGAGCCTGTCCTGGAACTCACTCTGTAGACTAGGATGGCCTAGAACTCACAGAGTTCCGCCTGCCTCTGCCTCCCGAGTGCTGGGATTAAAGGCATGTGCTACCACCGCCCGGTTAAGTATTAGTTCTTAAAAAAAAAAAAAAGTGTATGATTTTCATTTTTATTCTGCCACAGAAAAATTGAATTTCGGGTTGGATTTGTTCCGGAGCGGTCACGGGTTGGATTGTTGACTTAATTCTGACAGGCAGCTCTCAGAGCACGGAACCCGCAGGGGGTTAGGAGTTTGTCTCCCGCGGTGGAGGCAGGAAGATTTCAAGTTTCAGGCCAGCCTGGGTTACATAGTAAAAATGTCTCGCTGAGTGTGGTGGCATATGCCTGGAGTCTGGTTCCTGCGGGGCCGCAGTACTTCCAGGCTCCACTGGTGCTCCTTCCCGGCGTCCCTGCGAATGCCTCCAGAACCTCCCTTTCTGTATTAAAGGCTGGTGCTAATGTGTGTTCCTCAGATGGAGAGCACCGAGGAGGCAGCGGGTGGGCATCGATTAAGAAGTTTTAATCGTGTTCCGTACAAACCAAGCTAAACGCCTTGACGCAGCAGCAGGGGTAGACGAAACCCGTACTTCCACCACCCCGGTCAACGCTACGCTTGGGGGCGGAGCCGAGAGAGGAAGTCCCGCCCAGCGCGCGCCCAGGCTTCCGCCTTTGTCCGTGCTGCTCGTGTCTGTCGCTGCCGCGGTCGCGTGCTGAAAATGGCTGCAGCCGGAGACTCTGGCGGTCCTGAAAGCTACCGTTCTCCGCTGGCGTCCCGCTATGCCAGCCACGAGATGTGCTTCTTGTTCAGCGACAAGTACAAGTTCCAGACGTGGCGGCAGCTGTGGCTGTGGCTGGCGGAGGCTGAGCAGGTAACTGGCCGTGCCCCGTGTCGCGAGGAAGGTCACAACCCGAGCACCTGTTGCCTCGGCAACAGTCCCAAAGTCCTGCGCATCCTTTGGAAGACTTCAGTTTGGCCAAGGCTTTGGGAATTAGCTTCCTTCCACAGCACAGCTCATGGCACATGTCATTTAAACCTTGCAGGCTCAGGGGGGAAAGGCGCTTGCTGCCAAGCTTGCAGACGGGGGTTTGAGTCCCGGTCGACATGGTGGATCCTATTTGCCTTCCAACCTCCACGCGCGCTCACACATACACAGGCAAGCACATACACACACACACGAACCAAAAAGTAAATGGCAAAAAAAAGTTTGTTTTAGCTGCGTTGCAAACTTGATGATTTCCCCCACCTTTTTAAAAAGACATATTTATATTTAAATTTTTTGCGTATAAATGTTTTGTCTCCATGTATGCATGTTCCCCACACACATACCTGGTTGCCTGGAGAGGGAACTAGTTGACAGCCTGTTGTAAGCTGACACGTGGGTCCTGGGAACCGAACCTGGGTCCTCTGCGAGTGCTCTTAACCACTGAGCCATATCTGCAGTCCACGATTTTTCTTCTTGTGAGGGACAAAACCAAGTCTATAGGGAGCAAGGCTTGCCCTCGGTTACCGAGCTGGCTCCTGACAGCAGAGCTGGGATTTGAACCTGGATCCACTGCAGAGCCTAAGCTGAACCCTTAGCCTCTCCATCTTCCTCGGTGCCTTTGAAGTTAGTGACAGCTTTGGAATCTTTATCTGCTCTGCTATTGCTTCTTCCTTGGATGTATTTTGTTCTGAGAAGGGAGGATCTGGGCAAGTGTTGATTGTAGAGGATTTGGGTTTGCAGGGTTGTTTTTTGATAGTGGTTTGATTTTGATGGCGGTTGGTTTGTCTGTCTTTGGAGATGATGTCTCACTGTGTAGCATGGCTGGCCTCAAATTCAGAGATCGGTCTGCCTCTGCCTCCTAAGTGTGAGGTTAAAGGGTTCGACAACACTGTCACTTTAATAGTTTCTCTTACATGGGCTGTATGTACAATTTATTTATCCTAGTATATACTTACATGCATGCATGCATACATACTACACACACACCCCACCCTCCCCCAAGACAGGGTTTCTCTTTGTAGACTTTGCTGTTGGGTCTTGCTCTGTAGAACAGGCTGGCCTTAAGCTCAGAGATCCTCCTGCCTCTGCCTCCTAAATGCTGGGATTACAGGCATGCGCCACCATTGTCTGACCTCCGCCCAGTATTTTTTAAAAATGTATTGGAGAAGAGGTTTTCCAGAGAAGGTGATCCAGAGAGCTGTAATGCTTCTCAAGTTTAAGAGCAGGTTAGCAGTGTGCTCACCAAGAACTCAGTGCCTAGGAAGCAAACCTTCATCCTGCATTTCCTGTCCAACCCCTCCACTGAGCTTCCAGACATCACTAAAAGAATGGCAGCAATTTCTCCAGTGCTTTCTGGTCCCATTTAAGGCCTTCTATGGTAGTCTAACAGTCCTTAAATATAACAGTCCTTAAAAAACGGCATGTATTCTTCCCCCCGTTTAAAGGAAGAGAAGCTATGGTGACGGAGCAATGGCTCAGCACAGCAGCTAAGGGCTTGTGCTGCTCTTGCAGAGGTTATCCATTGCAGGTTCTCCAAGATCCGTGACTTCATTAGCCCAGCTAGTTTCCAGAACTGGGCATGATTTCCCTTCTGTTTGAGCAGGCCTTAAGTCCAGTTTTAGAGCTGTTGGTTACCACTGAGAAATTCGTACCACTACTGTACCCATACACATAAAATAAAATAAATTTAAAAAAAAAAAATGAGAAGTGACCCAGTGGTGGTGGTGCCTACCTTTAGTCCCAGCACTGGATTAAAGATAAAGACAGACAAGTCTCTATGAGTTTGAGGACAGCCTGGTCTACAGAGTTCCAGGACAGCCAGGACTACACAAAGACTCTGTCTCGAAAAAGCAAAACAAAACAAGAGAGAGAAATGAAAGATTAGGAGGACTACAAGAGATTCCCAGCATCATAGTGTGCATCTATGGGTGTGTGTGTGGTGGGGACACACATGTGGAGGTTACGTGACCAATCTTTGTGGAATAGGTTCTCTCCTTCCACCTCTGCACAAGTGCAGGCTTTCCTGGTGAGCGTTTTAGCAGCTAAGCCGGGCTTGTTTTCCTTTGGAGAGAGTGTTTGACATGAATCGGGGTCCTTCTGCTTCTCCTTCCAAAGTGCTGGGACCACAGCACGAACTGCACTAAGCCCAGCATTGTGGAATGGCTGTTTAGTTGCTGTAAGTACAGCTGAGTCAGGTGCAAGGCCGCCACACTTTGTACACTGAGGTGCCCGAAGGATTAAGTAATAAATAGAGCAAAGCTCTCTCCTCATGCAGTGTGCTTTCAAGGGAGCGGAATAGGTTAATTAATGTGTGACAATGTCATACAGCGGCAGGTGTGCTGAATGAAGCCAGGCTAAGGAACAGCGTTGACACGGGACGCTAGAAAAGCCTTTTTTGATGACACGTGAGCCCAAAGACAAGAACGAGAGAGGCGGGAGTTAACAGTCAACACTAGGACTCTGTTGTTTCCTGTTTAGGAGTTTTCTTAGAAAATTCCTCCATGCCTCCTCCTGGAACCCATACACTTGAACTTGTCGCCCCGGGTTTTAATTTTAGAATTAATTTATTTCACATACTTGAACATAAAGGTTACTGGACTTTGTTTTGCGTGTTCTGCAGGCCCTGGGTTTGCCTATCACCGATGACCAGATCCAGGAGATGAAGTTGAACCTGAGCAACATTGACTTCCAGATGGCAGCTGAGGAGGAGAAGCGCCTGCGGCACGACGTGATGGCTCACGTGCACACGTTCGGCCACTGCTGCCCCAAAGCTGCCGGCATCATTCACCTTGGTGCCACCTCCTGTTACGTCGGAGACAATACAGTAGGAGCCTGTGCAGCTTGTGCTTGGGGTCCAGCCTTTATAATATATTTGTGTGTTCTTAACTTTCCAAACTGACCGGGGGCCTTTCTAACCACTGTTGGCTTCTGAAAAGAGAGAATAGTATGGCAGTTGTTCTTTTTTTATTATTTACTCCGTGTGTTTGGGTGCTTTGTCTGCATGGATGTCTGTGTACTGTGTGTGTGCCATGCCTGCCCAGTGAGAAGAAAGTGTGGGATCCCTTGGAACTGGGGTTACAGCGGGTTGTTAGCTGTCATGTAGGTGCTGAGACTCGAACCCAGGTCTTCTGGAAGAGCAGCCAGTGCACTTAGCCAGTAAACCATCTCTGTCGTCAGCCGCTGTTTCTGCTAGTTCCAGAAAAGCTGACCTGTCCCTGCTTAGCGGAATAGGTTAATTAATGTGTGACAATGTCATACAGCGGCAGGTGTGCTGAATGTTCACAGAGCACTGAGTCATTTGAGTGTGACTTCGTTATCCCCATTTCTGCACGTGAGAAAATGTATCCAGAACGGTGTAAGAAGCAACCTCTGACTACATAAGTGGAAGAGCCACGCGCTCTGTAGGTTGGGTGCAGTGGCACATTCCTGTAAACAGCTTGAGACCCGGAGGAGGAGGGTCATTTGAAACGTACGCATGACCAGGACTTCAGTACTTGTCACTCTGCCCCTGTGAGACCTGAAATTATATTCCAAACAAATTTCAGATGAAGATGACATATTTTTGAGGCAGGGTCTCACTCTGTAGACCAGGCTGGCGTCAGACTCAGAGATCCAGTTTCTGCCTCCCGAGCGCAGGGGTTAAGGGTGTGCATCACTCCCAACTTTTACTTTTGCGATGGGGTCTCAGCACATGGTTGTGTTACCTAGACTGGTCCTCAGCTGGAACGCTCACTCTACTTCCTGCCTCAGCCATCTGAGTCGTTGAGTACAGGCAGGAGCCGCGGGGGCCAGCTCCTCTTTAGTGTTAAATGATGCAGAATTAAAGATATCTGTGTAAGGGTCAGATAAGGAAGAATAATCCTCTTGGAAAATATTCTTTTACTATGTGTACTTACTTATTGGGGGGTTATGTTTACCATGGTGTGAGCATGTACCATGGTCAGAGAACAACATAGGCAGCTGGCGTTCCCTTTCCAGCTTGTAGGCCCTTGAGGTACAGCTCAGGTCTGGCAGGCTCGGCGACAAGCACCTCTGCCCGCTGAGCCATCTTATTGACTCGGAAAATCTTTTTTTCTTAAAGTTCCCAGTGATGCTTTGTCTCTGTGATCCTTGTGATGTGGGGGCCTGCTTCGAAGTCACCCAAAATACATTCTCTTACCTCGGCCTGCAGGTGGAGCTCAGTGGTTGTTCACTTGTCTGGTACCCATGAGACACTAGATTCTTCCTTGGGAAACTGCAGCTTCTTAAACCTTGATGTTCTAGATGCCTTCCTGTGCTAACAGGTATAGATGACCAGGAGAGGGAGGCTTCAACCTGTAATCGCAGCACTCGGGAGGCAGAGGCAGGGACAAGACCAACCTGGTCTACAGAATGAGTTCTAGAACAACCAGAAATACATAGAGAGACCTTACCTCGAATGAATGAATGAATGAATGAATGAATGAATGAATGAATGAATGAATGAGCAAGCAAATAGGCAGGTGAGAAAAAGTAGGGAGACTAGTGATGGAATGTCTCATATAAGAAAGAAATGAGTCAGTGTGGCCAATAAAGGCTTTGTTCTTATGTGTCCCCGTAACCCAGTAGTCCTACTGCTCCCTATGTTGCTCCACACCCCCAAGAGCATCTCCTGTAGCCAATACCAATTAATCTTTAGCTTGAACCTTCTGTGTGGGCAAGGATAACCTTGAATATGTGATCCTCCTGCCTCTGCTTCTCAAGTGCTGAGACTGCAGGTGTTTGCCACCTTTCCAGGTGAGTGCTGCTGGGGCTGGAGCCCATGGCCTTGCACGTTAGGTGAATATTCTGCCCACTGAGCTACATCCCCACCCCCACTTCCATGTTTTTAAATGGTGATGAGGGAAAAACAGCCTCTTGACATCTTTTGGAGCACATTTGTTTGCTGATGATGAGATGGGTTGCTTGCTAGCTGAGACACCAGCTCTAATGGCAGAAAGTATTAAAACTATAATACTACTGTTTGACACTATTTAATGTGAAACCTTTGAATTTTCTTTTCAGGACCTCATTATTCTGAGAAATGCATTTGACCTGCTTTTGCCAAAGGTAAGATGCTG
The DNA here is from genome assembly GCF_014885135.2 of Alexandromys fortis. Classification (NCBI taxonomy): domain Eukaryota; kingdom Metazoa; phylum Chordata; class Mammalia; order Rodentia; family Cricetidae; genus Alexandromys; species Alexandromys fortis. The sequence goes on along the minus strand of NW_026068167.1, from coordinate 714,194 downwards.
GCGGGTGTTTCCTGCCAGTTTAGATGCCTCATAATAGGAGTGATCTGAAATTGTGTGGATTCAGGCAGTGTCGATACCTAATGTTGTCAAGTCAGGGACTCTGTAAGTCATCTGTGGAGTTAATTGTTTCTTCTTGGGTTAAAACATAAATACGGTGTTCACGCATCCTTAATCCCTGCAGTGGGAAAGCAGAGGCGGGTGGATTTCAGAATTAAAGGCCACCCTGGAAGAGTAGAAGTGGTTGATTGCTTTAAAGCATAGCCTTTTAAATGTAGTCGGTGCAACCAGAGACGCATTGCCGGAGTGTGTCGGGTTAGGCCATGACTTGGTCCTGTTCTTCTGCAATGGTCTTAAAATAGCTCAAGGCATGGTAGGGAGTCGACTCAGCTTTCAGATGCTGGTCCTGTGGTCCTTGCCCAGGGACTTCAGGACACAAAGGTGAAATGACCTGAGCACTCTCTTCACTGAGCTGAAGGTGTAATTTCGTGTTAAATTTTGTGAACATTTAGCTGAAGTTACATAAAGAACTCAGTTAATTCACGCCCTTTCCCCCACATGTTCTTTCTTGTAGCTTGCTAGAGTGATCTCGAGGCTTGCTGATTTTGCTAAGGAACACGCTGCTCTACCCACCTTGGGTTTCACACATTTTCAGTAAGTGATAAGATGACTGCTGGGGAATTGAGCTTACTGTGTGCTGTTGAGGCCAGGGTCCCAAAGCATAAGCAGCTAACTCGGGACACTGGTGAGAAATGTGTCCGAAGCTTTGATTAGAAGCTTTCTCTGGGGACTGGGGCTCTTGCTTCATGGGAATGTGATTGTCCGGCATGATTGAACTCCTGAGTCTGCGTCCAGAATGACAAGAAAGAGTGAATAAGCTACATTGACGCATGCATGGAGGCATGCAAGTGTAGTCCCATGCATGGAGGCAGACAGGTGTGGTCCCATGCATGGAGGCATGCAAGTGTAGTCCCATGCATGGAGGCATGCAAGTGTAGTCCCAGCTACTAACGGCCTGAGGTGGGAAGTAGCTTGAGCCCACAAGGTCTAGGCTAGCCAGACTGAACACCGTAAGACCATCTCAATGATGAAAAGTATAGCTTTTTAATGATGATGTTTATTTAAATTTATTTATTTATTTATTTATTTGAGTGCAGTCATGACAGTGCACATGTGGGGGTCAGAGGATAACTTGTAAGAGCTCGTTCTTTCCTTCCATGATGTGGTCCAGGGATTGAACTCGGGCCATCAGACTGGGTAGTAGACTCCTTACCAACCGAACTACCTCCTTGGCCCAAGAATTAACAGTTTGTAGTTATCAAGAGTAAAGAATCATTCATAAACTTATCTTCTTTTTTTAATGTGTGTGCATATTTTGTCTGCTTGTCTGCATGTTTCTCTACCACTTGCACGTCTGATGTCTGAGAGCCCAGAAAAGGGCATCAGATCCCCTGAAGCTAGAGTTACAGGTTGTAAATCCCTGTGTGGAATGGAGCCTAGGTCCTCTGGAAGAGTGGCCAGTGTTGTAACTGCTGAGCCATCTCTCCAGCCCCTCACATTCCTTTTTATTCTTTTCTTTTCTTTTCTTTTCTTTTCTTTTCTTTTCTTTTCTTTTCTTTTCTTTTGAGATGGTTTCTCTGTGTAGCTTTGGATCCTATCCTGGAACTCTCTCTGTAGACCAGGCTGGCCTTGAACTCACAGAGATCCAAGTGCTGGGATTAAAGGCATGCACCACCACCATCCAGCTTTTTTATTTTTAATTATTATTTTTTATTTTCTTAAGTGTCTAGCCCAGGGCAGTAATCCAGACTCAGGGGAAAGCATTATGTGAGAATGTCACTTCTATCACTGAAACCAGTCTAGATGACTTGACAGATAAAAGAATAAATAATTAAATAAGGTACAGTATGCGCAGAGGTTGGAGTAATACCCTGAAGAATGTTGCTCATAAGACAGTGTGAAGGGGCTGGAAAGATGGCTCAGAGGTTAAGAGGCTGCTCTTCCAGAGGTCCTGGTTCAATTCCCAGCATCTATGAGACCTGGTGCCCTCTTCTGGTGGGCAGGCATACATGCAGGCAGAACATTGTATATATAATAAATAAATAATTTTTAAAAAAAGACAGTGTGAAGGTGGTGGTGGCACACACCTTTAATCCCAGCACTCGGAGGCAGAGACAGGTGGATCTCTGAGTTTGAGGCCAGGCTGGTCTACAGAGCGAGTTAGTTCCAGGACAGCCAGTGCTACACAGAGAAACCCTGTCTCAAATAAAATAAAATTTAAAAAAAATGACATTGTGAAAGTATGTTTAGGTTTATGTTATGGGGACAAGAAAGTTTAAATAACACAAAGACCAGGTATCATGATACACGCCTTTAATCTCAGGATTCGGGAGGCAGGGAGTTATGTGAACTCAAGTCCAATCTGGTCTATGTAACAGGTTCAAGGCTGGCCAAGGATACACAGATTTTTTTTCTCAAAAGAAAAGAAAAATTTTGTACAAAAATTATCACCTTGGTTTAGGATAATCATAATAATTAAAAATTTCCGCCTTTTGGGGTTGGAGAGATGGCTCAGAAGTTAAGAGCACTAACTGCTCTTCCAAAGATCCTGAGTTCAATTCCCAGCAACCGCATGGTGGCTCACAACCACCTGTGATGAGATATGGTGCTCTTTTTTGGCAGAATATTGTATACACAAGAAATTTTTTTTTTTTAATTCCCCTTTTGGTCTGTGTGTATGCTGACAGAAGCTCTACCCTAGCGCTGCACTCCAAACCCTGTTCTTTCTGCTTTTCTTATTTTATTTTGTTTTGTTTCTGACAGGGCTCACTGTGTAGCTCTGGCTAGCTTGAAACTCCTGTGTGTAGACCAGGCTAACCTCATACCTGAAGCGCTCTGCCTGCATCTGCTGCCCCGTGACGCATGGCGGGATTAATCCCAGCCCTGTAGTGTTCATTTTTAGAATACGTAAATATTTCTATAATCACTAAATACAGCCCTAAAAAGCTCGAATCACCTTTGGAATGCAAAACTATTTTTAGTATATTTACAGTGTATGATAACACCTTAATTTTATAATATCTCCATCAGCGATCTCTTCTGCCACCCCTCCCCAACCTGGCAAACAACCCTGGTTTTTGTCTGTAGATTTACTCACCTCAGAGACTGCATCTAAATGGAGTCATGTACAGTGTATGCCCTTCTGTGGATGACTTCATTGGTGTAAAATCTATCTGATGATGGTATAGTATGTGTCGAATTCATTTTTTCTAATGACTGGGCAGCACCCCATCCGTAGATCTGCCCTTTTTTGTTTGCCCCTTCAGTTGTGAGCATCGGTCGGGTTGGTGTTCACAACTGCCATGATTAGTGCGGCCATGTGCTGCCCACACAGGTCAGTCTGCGCAGGAGTCAGCAAGGAAGTCTTGTTTAGGATTTCCCGGTGTGACCGGATGTCACTGGCTGTTGTAAGCATTTCTTGTCAACATCTGGCCATCAACACAATATACTTTGTCCCTAGCCTTTGATTAAAACACCTCTAGGTCAGTAATCTTGTCTCTTTAAGCTGTAGAGGCTCTGAATTCCATCCCCAAAACCTAGAAGGAAAATGGCCTCTTTCAAACAAATTTTTTTTGAGGTAGGGTTTTTCTGTGTAGCCTTGACTGTCCTAGAACTCACTCTGTAGACCAAGCTGGCCTCAAACTCACAGAGCTCTGCCTCTGCCTCCCAAGTGCTGGGATTAAAGGTGTGCACCACTGCCTGGCTAAAAATCCATGTTCTTTTCATTTGTATTGGGGCATGTGGATGGAGGTAAGAGGACAATTTGTAGGACTCTTGATTCTCTCCTTCCTCCATGTGAGTCCCAGAGACCAGATTCATGGTATCAGGCTTGGAGGCAAGCACCTTTACCCATTGAAGCCATCTTACCAGTCCATGGTTTGCCATTGAAGCCACCTGGTAAGTCCATGGTTTGTTTTTGGTGGTGGTGGTTTTCTTCTTTTTTTTTTTAGTTCATGGTTTTGTTTTGTTTAAAGACAGTGTTTCCTGAGTAATGCATACTGGCCTTATACCTGCCGCCTTTAGCCTCCCGAGTGCTGGGATTCCAGGTGTGAGAAGGTCTTGGTAAAGGAGCATGCTAGCCGCCCTTTGGGTTAGTTTGCGGTAGCACTGCTGCCCTGCGTCCTCCTTTGCTCAGGATTTTAGCTGTCGTTGTGTCTTACTAGTTTCCCCAGTTTCACTTCACTGCCTCTCCAGCTGGTAATGGTGGCCTCGATGTGGGACCTCCGTGTCCTTTCTGTCCTCCTTTCAGGCCTGCTCAGCTGACCACGGTTGGGAAACGCTGCTGCCTTTGGATCCAGGATCTCTGCGTGGACCTCCAGAACTTGAAGCGTGTCCGTGATGAGCTCCGCTTTCGGGGAGTGAAGGGCACTACTGGTACCCAGGCCAGCTTCCTGCAGCTCTTCGAGGGGGACCACCAGAAGGTATTCTGAGGGCGAGCAAAACGGATAGTTGAGCCAGTTCTAGGACCCACATGGTGGAAGGAAAGAACCAGCTCCCTCAAGCTTCCTGTTTCCACACTTGTGTCATGTGAGTGTGTGCTCATGCACACACAAAAGGTTTTAAACAATATAATAAAAATATACCCATACTGCATTCATTTCTTAATGTATGCAGTGCCCAAAAAAGGGTATTCTGAAAGTGACCTGAGGTGGTACCAGCCCACAAGACAAGGCTGCCTCTGGCTTGATAGGACTGATTCACAATGTGTCAGAAGAGGCCCAAGCCCCGGCTAGGCGGCCAGTCCACGTCTACTCAGGCTGCACACCTACATTTCTGTCTTCTTCCTTCCATTAATTTTACTTTATGTACGTTGTTGTAAGGGTGTTAGCTCCCTGAAACTGGAGTTAAGTACAGGTGTGAGCTGCCATGTGGGTGCTGGGAGTTTAACCTGGGTCCTCTGGAAGAGCAGCCAGTGCTCTTTTTTTATTTTGGGTTTTTCAAGACAGAGTTTCTATGTGTAGCTTTGGCTGCACTGAAACTCTCTGTAGACCAGGCTGGCCTCAGACTCACAGAAATTCTCCTGCCTCTGCCCCCGAGTGTGGGGTTAAATCGTGGATCACCGTTCAGCCTTTGAACAGCTGCATTTCTAACAGGCGTGTCTTGTCTTTCTTAAAGGTGGAGCAGCTGGATAAGATGGTGACAGAGAAGGCAGGGTTTAAGAGGTACATTTCTGGGAAAATGATGGGTCTCTAAATTCAACTGTTCCTCCTTTTCCTCCTTTTCGTGTGTGTGTGTGTATGAATGTTTTACCTGCATGTCTGTGTATTACATTTGCACTTGTGGCTGGTGCCTGCAGAGGTCAGAAGAGGGCTTTGCAATCCCTGGAACTGGAGTTTGGGATGGTTGTGAGCCACTGTGTATGCAACAGTGTATTTACTGCCGAGACATCTCTCCCGTCCCTTACTTATCTATTTTATTTATCTGGATGTTTTGTCTGTGTTTATGTCTGTATAGCACGTGCATACACTGCTCATGGAGGCCAGAAGGGAGTGTCTGATCCCTTGGGACTTGGCATTACAGACAGTTGTGAACTGCCATGTAGGTGCTGGGTATCAAACCTCAGTCCCCTTCAAAAACAGTAACTGAAACTGGGCATAGTGGTACACAACTTTAATCCTAGTATTCAAGAGACAAAGGCAGGCAGACCTCTGAATTCCAAGACAACAATGGCTACATAGTTGTCTTATATACATAAAAGATCCTTTCTAGAAAGGAAGGAAGGAAGGAAGGAAGGAAGGAAGGAAGGAAGGAAGGAAGGAAGGAAGGAAGGAAGGAAGGAAGGAAGGAAGAGAGAAAAAGCAATATGTGCTCTTAACCACTGAGCCATCTTTCCAACCCCTAGGTTTCTTTATAGCAGCTTTGCACATATTGCTCTTCTGTTCTGGGTTTGTTTGTTTGAGATAAAGTCTCACTTTGTAAAGCCCAGACTGAACTTGAATTCACCAAAGTCCTCCAGCCTCAGCTGTGAGGGCTACAGTCCTCAGTCCCTGAGCCTGGATGTGTCAATGCTTCTGTGTCTTTCCTGGGACCCTCAGTGAGTAGCTGTGACTCTGGCCACCGATGTTGACCTCCACCAGGCTCCTCCATGATTCCTTTTCCTGGGCACCTCATAGAGCTGCAGGGGACATAGTGTTCTAGGTTCTGCCTCCTCTGCATTGCTGGGGATTATTAAACAGGAGAAAGAACGTAATTCAGAAGCCAGTTACCTGTTAGGGCATAACTGAGGATACCTGGAAGCTAAGCCATCACTTGGGTCATTTTTGGTTTGTCTATATCACAGTCTCTCTCTCTCTCTCTCTCTCTCTCTCTCTCTCTCTCTCTCTCTCTCTCTCTCTCTCCCTTCTTTCCTTCCGTCCTTCCATCCTTTCTTTCTGTTGTTGTTGAGATAAGGTTTCTCTGTGTAGTCTTGGCTGTTCAGTTGCTTGCTATGTAGACCAGGCTGACCTCAAACACAGAGATCTGTCTGCCTGCCTCTGCCTCCAGAGTGCTGGAATTAAAGGTGTGCACCACATACCCAATTGACAGTCATTTTTTCTTTTTTGTTCAAGACAAAGTGTTTTTCTGTGTGATCCTGGCTACTCTGGAACTAGCTCTCTAGACCAAGTTGGCCTCGAACTCACAGAGATCCATCTGCTTCTGCCTCCCAAGTGCTGGGATTAAAGGCGTGCACCATCACTCAGTCATAGTCACATATATATTTTTAAAAGATTTATTTATTTATTACGTAGACAATGTTTTGCTTGCATTCCAGAAGAGGGCACCAGATCCCATTATAATGGGTGTGAGCCACCATGTGGTTGTGGGAATTGAACTCAGGACCTCTGGATGAGGTCTGAGCCTCTGAGCCATCTCTCCAGCCTGATAGTCACATATTTTAACATAGATCTCTTTTTTGTTTATTTCTAGAGCTTTCATCATCACAGGACAGACCTATACACGAAAAGTGGACATTGAAGTGCTGTCTGTGCTGGCCAGCTTAGGGGCATCAGTGCACAAGGTAAGGGCAGCAGCTTGCAGGGTGGGAACTTTAAGGAACCCTCAGACAGACCAAAGCAGCCCCAGGCTTGTAGGCAGAAGTGTCTTTCCCGCTTGCCGGTTCCCAAATAACCGAGCGGAGTCTTACTAGCTAACTCTTACATTTAAATTAACCCATGTTTCTTCTCTACGCTCTGCCGTGTGGCTTGGTACATTTTCTCAGTGGCGTGCTCATCTTGCGTCTCTCTGTGTCCCACCTGACTATCCTGTTCAGCTGTTGGCCTCTCTGCTTAACTATTAAACCAATCCCAGCGACATAGTCACACAGTGTAAAGAAATATTCTACACACGAACTTTAAGTTAATCCTGTCTCAATACGTTAGTCATGATAATTTGGGACCTATAAGGAAAGCCTTTAAATTGAGATGTGCCAAAGGGGAGGAAGTTACTCCTACATCTACAACATGTTCATCTGTTGAAGGATATATTAAACTCAAAATTCTGCAGCCAGGCAAATAGTAGCATGGGCCTGTGGTTCCATCACGTTAGAGGGAGAGGCAGAATTGGTTCCAGGTCTTCTTTGGCTACATAGCAAGCTGAAAGCCATCCTGAGCTACATGAGACCCTGTCTTTTTTTTTTTTTTAATATTTATTTATTTATTCTGTATACAATATTGTGTCTACATGTATGCCTGCAGGCCATAAGACGGCACCAGACCTCATTTCAGATGGTTGTGAGCCACCATGTGGTTGCTGGGAATTGAACTCAGGACCTTTGGAAGAGCAGGCAAAGCTCTTAACCACTGAGCCATCTCTCCAGCCCCGAGACCCTGTCTTAAAGAGAAAAAAAAAAAAAAAAAAAACATAATCGTCTTGCCTTTCCATGATCTGTCTATGTCTCTTTCTCTTTTGCACTCAAGTCAGGGTGTTCCTGTATAGCCCAGGCTAGCCTAGAAGACTCAGCCACTGAGGTTAGAGCCACCACAATCAGCTTCCTGACACTTGACACAGTTTTTGGCTAAGAATGTCTCTGTTTCTGTTCTATGGTACTTAGAACCTGGGACCCTGTGCATTCCAGGCAAGCGCTTCAGTACAGAGCCACCTTCCTAGTCTGCTCTTTGTATTCGTCATCTCTGTTTTTTAGGAACAAAACCTAAGTAGAAGAAACTCTGTGGGCTTCTAGGAGGGTAGGGCTGGCTTTGAACTCAGCAACAGCACATGCTAAGAGTTTATTACCTGCCTGGCAGTGGTGGCACACATTTAATCCCAGCACCCAGGAGGCAGAGGCAGGTGTGGATCTCTGATTTCAATGCCAACCTGGTCTACATAGTGAGTTTCAGGACATTCAGGGCTACACAGAGAGACCCTGTCTCAGAAACAAACCGAAAAAGAGCTTGGCCCCAGGTCCCCTGTGTAGCAAGCATGGAATGATGCCTGGTCTGCCTCCCCAGATTTGCACTGACATACGTCTCCTGGCGAACCTGAAGGAGATGGAGGAGCCCTTTGAGAAGCAGCAGATTGGTGAGTGTGAAGTAGTGGCTGCTGAAGAGGTGTGTGGGTATCCCCTGCTGGAGAGGTATCCCCTGCTGGAGAGGTATCCCCTGCTGGAGAGGCATGTGGGTATCCCTGTGGCTTTTCAGGTGCACCCAGCAGATGCTTGTGCATTTGCTGTCCCTAGATCCCTTTCTGCCCTTGCATCGTGTCCTCTTCTCTGGGCAGGCTCAAGTGCGATGCCATACAAGCGGAACCCCATGCGCTCTGAACGCTGCTGCAGCCTGGCCCGTCACCTAATGGCCCTTGTCATGGACCCACTACAGACAGCTTCTGTGCAGTGGTTTGAGCGCACACTGGATGACAGCGCCAACAGGTCAGTGACTGGGACAACACACGAAGCACAGTGGGAGGAGCTCTAGAGGAAGGAAGCAAAAGGGCAGATTTGAACATGTCTGCTTTCTTCCTTATCCTCAAGCAGCTTTGGCTGGAGCAGTTTGCTTGCTGCTGCGCCCCTAGTGCAGTGATTGAAGGCTCCAGGCAGCCTTCCTAAAGGAGGGGATGGCTTATGGCTTAGGAAGGGAGTGTCAAGATGTAGCTCATTGGTAGCATGCTTGCCTAGTGTGCACAAAGCCTATGATTCGATTCCCATTACACCTGTAATTCCAGCTCTCCGTGGGGACAGGGTTGGAGGCAAGAACATTAGGAATTCAAGGCCATTCTCACCCTTGTCAGCTTCCACCCTTGTTGGAGGGAGGTCGCTTGTTGGTTCCCAGCTGCCTGGCTAGTTAGAAACTGTATTAATTAAATCACTGCTTGGCCCATTAGCTCTAGCTTTTTTTTTTTTTTTTTTTTTTTAGATTTTTTTTAATTTATTTATTATGTATACAACATTCTGCCTCCATGCATGCCTGCAGGCCAGAGGGCGCCAGATCTCATTACAAATGGTTGTGAGCCACCATGTGGTTGCTGGGATTTGAACTCAGGTCCTCTGGAAGAAGAGGCAGTGCTCTTAACCGCTGAGCCATCTCTCCAGCCCCTAGCTCTAGCTTTTTATTGGCTAACTCTTATATTAATTTAGCCCATTTATATTAATCTGTATATCGCCACATGGCTGTGGCTTACTGGGGTAAAGTTCCCAGCATCTGTCTCCTGCAGGCTCCATGGTTTCTCTCTGACTCCGCCCTCTCTCCCAGCTTACAGCCTCGCTTTCCCGCCTAATTCTGTTCTTCCCTGCCATAGGCTCAAAGCAGTTCTTTATTCATTAACCAATAAAAGCAACACATAGACAGAAGGACCTCCCACACCACACCCTGGCCTGGAGACCCTGTCTCAAAGGAAAGGAAACGTGGGCACTTAAAGGGTGATCAGGAGGGCTGGAGAGATGGCTCAGTGGTTAAGAGCATTGCCTGCTCTTCAAAGGACCCGAGTTCAATTCCCAGCAACCACATGGTGGCTTACAACCATCTGTAAAGAGGTCTGGTGCCCTCTTCTGGCACACACAGACAGAAAATTGTATACATGATAGATAGATAGATAGATAGATAGATAGATAGATAGATAGATAGATAGATAGATAGATAGAGATAGATAGATAAAAAAGGGTGATCAGGAGCACACACAAAGACACAAGCAGGAGGTTATAGGGAGCTACCTAGTCGGCGAATGGAGCCCTTTTGGCTAAGGTATGAACACAGGTAGCAGCTAGTCTATGGAGAGTCTAAAAGCCCCAAGAGGAGTCTTAGCTTTGCTGTGAAAACCTGTTGGTTCATGTCCTTCTGTCTATTTTATATTTTTAAAATTTAGGTTATTTTATGTGTATGAGTATTTTGCATACTTGTATGTGTGTGTGTGTGTGCACCATGCATGTCTGGTGCCCACAGAGTTCAAACAAGGCTACTGGATTCCCTGGTGCAGGAGTTACATCTGGTTGGAAGCTGGCCGTGCGGTGCTGGGAACTGAACCCAGGTTCTTGTAAGAGCAACAAGCACTTTCTTAAAAAAAAATTTTATAATTTATTTATTTTTATTTTATGTGCATTGGCATTTTGCCTGCATGTATATCTGTGTGAGGGTGTCAAATCTTGGAGTTACAGACAATTGTAAGCTGCCATGTGGGTGCTGGGAATTAAACTGTGGTCCTCTGGAAAAGCAGCCAGTGCTCTTAACCACTGATCCGTCTCTCCAGCCCCTGCAACAAGCACTCTTAATGGCTAAACCATCATTCTGTAAATGATCTGTAGATTGCACCTCACACCTGATACTGTGTGAGTGCTGGTGAATGATTGCTGTTGCTATGGTAGTTGGGGAGTGAAGAAACTGACTGCCCAGCAGTTTATTTTTCCAAGTGTTATCAACCTGTGGCTAACAGAAGTCGTGGGTGTTAAGCTCTCAGATACAGAAGGCCATGGTAGACAGTAAAACCGAATTCAGTTGCCTGCTGAAATTCCCCAGCGTCATTTAGCGAGTCTTGTGTGCAGATTGAATGAGGTAGACCACTTCAGGGGTCCAAGCCCACCTGGGCCCAGTGGCCACGTGGGTGGAAAAGAAGGCCAACAGGCCAGCCTAGGTGGCTGACGAGAGAACTTGGTGAGTGGGGGGCTCCTGATAGCTATGGAGAAAAGGCCCACTGCAGGGGAGAGCAGCTTGGTAGTGGTGAGCAAGAGCCAGTGAGGGGATGGCTAGGTTGATGCTGGAGTCTGAGGTAGAGCCTCATGTATAAGGTCTGCTGCTTGGGCAGACGGTTTGAACTAGAAGTGAAGATAAGAGGGTTGTGAGGACATTGGGGTAGTGACATCCTGAGACTGAAGGAAACTGCCCAGCGTACATGAGGCATAAGAAGTCAATAGGGCAGCTTCTTGGACACGCCTTGTCGGTCTCTGACGTTTGATTAACTGAATGCGTTTGTTTTGTAGACGGCTCTGTTTGGCGGAAGCATTTCTCACTGCAGATACTGTGTTAAATACCCTGCAGAACATTTCTGAAGGACTGGTGGTGTACCCCAAAGTAAGAGAACTCGGATATGGGAAGGGGAGTGCTCCGGAAGGAATGTCCTGGGGTGCTGTAGTCTGGCCCAGGGGAGCTCTTGAGTCCAGGACAGCAGAGGGAAGCAGATGTTTGATTCATAGACACACGTACACACTGAGAAAACACTGACTTGTCTTGACTTGAGCAGCAGGTAGCCAGGCAGAGGAAGTGGCACTAGTCACCTTGTTTTTGTTGTTTCGTTTTGTGTGGTTTTCATCGTGGTTGGTTGGTTGGTTGGTTGGCTTTTATTGTTTGAGTCTGGGGCTCACTGTGTAGACCAGGTTGGCCTTAAACTCAGAGTGTCCTGCCTTTGCCTCCTGGGATGCTGGGGTTAAAAGCGTGAGCCACCACACCAGGCCATTTGCTCTGTTGTAGGCACCTGACCAGGTGGGTTCTTCTCCATCAGATACTCATTGAAGTAGAGCAGTCAAGTTCAGCAAGTGGAGGGAGGGTGGTCGTGAGCAACCATGTCACCACTGGGAGCCAAACCCAGGTCCTGTGCAGGAGCAAAAAGTACTCTTGGGCCAGCTCGCCACCCAAATTGGTAGTCTTGAGGGCTGTTCCCATGAAGCTGCTTATGAGAGTTTACTTAAAGACTTTTTCATTTTTTTAAGGGAGGGAGAAAATCTAAATTTATAAGAAAATTGAGAAACGCGGTCCTGAATAAAGCATTGCATCCCCCATCTCTGTAAACAGTGTCAGTCCGTAGCCACACTGTGCATTTTCTTGACCTACTGGGCGTGCTCTGTGGCTCATAATGTTGAAACATCTGTCTTGCCCCTTCTAGGTAATTGAACGGCGCATCCGACAAGAGCTGCCTTTCATGGCCACAGAGAACATCATCATGGCAATGGTCAAAGCTGGGGGCAGCCGACAGGTATGGTGTCAGTGAATCAAGCTGGGTACACACCTCAAACCCCAGCACTCAGGATGCAGAGGCAGGTGGGTCTCTGAGAGTTCAGGGCTACATAGATAGACTCCCCTCTCTCCAAAGGAAAAAAAAGGTGAATCAGAAAAAAAGGTTGTCATTGGGTCTGAATCTGTTGGGAGTGAGGAGTGAGGAGGAAGCAAGAACCAATGGTTCACAGGGTTGTGGGAGGGAGGAGCACCCGTCTCAAGAGTAGAGGCCATGGAGGAGTCACTGTGGAATAGCCGCCTCAGCAGGCGGAGGTCTAAGCACCCGGTGATGATGCTGATACCTCCTTTCTCCCCAGGACTGCCACGAGAAGATCAGAGTGCTCTCCCAGCAGGCAGCTGCCGTGGTTAAGCAGGAAGGGGGCGACAATGACCTCATAGAGCGCATTCGGGCAGATGCCTACTTCAGCCCCATCCACTCCCAGTTGGAGCATCTGTTGGACCCCTCTTCTTTCACTGGCCGAGCACCCCAGCAGGTAACTGTCCGGTAGGGCACACTCAGGACTGCTGTCTCTACAATGCTGGTTGCAGAGCCTGGGCCTCTGGAGCTGTGGGGGGAATGCGAGAGGGGCCACCTAGAGAGGCTAAAAAGTATAATAGAGGTTGGCCATGGTGACATGGGCCTTTAATTCCAGCCTGGGGTACATAGAGAGTTCTAGACACTCTAGGGGTTGCATAAATGTGTAAAGAGACCCTGCCTCAAAACAAACAAACAAAAAAAGTAGAGACCTCCCCACCCCAAGGATCTCAGAATTCTGCCTCACAGTGGGCACCACGGTGGGCGCGTGGCAGCCAGTACACAGGCATCTGCAGAACACGCTCACTCAGCTGTTTGAAATGAAAAGTTAGTTTTTGTTTGGTTTTTCTCAAAGATCAGAACCGTGCTTTTTTAAACAAGGAATGAATATTTAAGAATATTTAGGCCACAAGGGCTCATATCACAAAAGCCCAAATTCTTTCCAGCCCAGCTCCGCAGGATTCAGTGCATTTTTAGCCTCCACGGGCAGGCGGCCTCGCCCACATGCAGTACACAGAGCCACGTGATTAAATGCAAACAATCATTGCTCTGGAGGACTTCAGCTAAGGTAGTGTGGTCAGTATAGGCAAGGGGAAGAGAGTTAGTCCCTTGGGAACTGGTCAGATGGGACTGGTCAGTGTGGATGCCTGGCCGACTTTAGAGCGACCCGCCTCTGGCATGAGGGTCTTTGTGACATGCTATGTTTGGGAGACCTAGCCAATAGGCAGCTGAGGACAGCATGTGCTCAGTGGAGGCTGCTTTAGCTGGCCTGGTCTGAGGAAGGAACTAACGTTTCCTTTTGTCTTGTGTTTGCTCATCCCTGGCAGGTCCACAGATTTCTAGAAGAGGAGGTGCATCCCCTGCTGAAACCCTACGGGAGTGTGATGGAGGTGAAAGCAGAGCTAAGTCTGTAGAAGACATGGAAAGACCATTGAGACTTCGCTGGTTGTCTTGTCGGGAAATTTAATTCTAAAGTGCCTCCTCCTCAAGAATGTACATTGAGAGCAGGACAGTGGTGGCACACGCCTTTAATCCCTGCACTCAGGAAGCAGAAATAGGTGGATCTCTGAGTTCAAAGCCAGTTTGATCTACAGCGCTAGTCAAATGTCTGGTGTAATGTCCCGAGTCCTGTGCGGGCACACTTAGCTACACACTGTTCTTCTGTAGTTCTTTTCAAGTGTTCACTGGATTGTAAAGGAGCAAGAAATTCCTGGTCCTTGCAAAAATGGGTTTAAATCGAAAAATCCCCTGGATCCAGTGGTTCAGAATTATCAGATACCTCGATTTCAGTTCTTGCTGAGATTAAGTCATGAAGTTTGTAGCTAAAGAGCAGGAAAGAATGGGTGCTGTTGGGTCCTTCAGCTCAGGTTGTGCCTGTTTCATTGTTTGGAGAGGCTGGCTTATCAGGGAGATGCTAATAAATGGATTGCGTCGTGGCATGTGCCAGTCTTTGATCTTTGTTAAGATTGGTAGCTGTTTAGACAGGCTAGTCAAAGACTGAGGTCTGAGTTGCCCAGCCGGCAGGGGGACGTTATGTGCAGCCTTGCTTCAGGCTGCATGTTTTGGTGTAGATGAAAACAAAGGGCTGGAAAGATGCTCAGCTAGGAAAGGCCAGCCTGGTCTACACGGTTAGACAGTGAGGGTCAGGCCAGTCCAGGCTACACGGAGGAACCCTGCCTACAAAACAAACGTGAAGATTTTGTTTCAGGTTTTTAGTTGACAAAAACTAGGAGAATTAACCAACTTGATAATAACCGAGATTTCATCTGGTAAGGTAAATGTAAACCAATCAGCCTTAAATTCTGTAAGAGCTAGAACTAAGTTCTGAGATGCATTGTGATAATGGTGTCCAGAAAGGTCACCAGATCCTACGCCACACTCAGTATTCTGTTCAGTCTTAAATATGTCTACAGAGGAACATCCAGCCTCTAGACCCCAGCGTCTCATGAGGAGCACTGGAGTCCGAGATTCAGCGTGTGTGAACATCTCCAGGTTGGCCTTGAGTTTGTGAGTTTGTACCCCAGCCTCCAGGGCGTGGGGATGGCAGGTGTGCTGCACCACAGGACCCCGGCTATCAGCACTTTAGATACTGTGTAGTAGAAGACATCGTGGTCTGTTGTCCAACAACAAAACCTGAGGTCAGAATTCCTTGTCACCTATGTGAGAGTGGCCCACAACCCACCTCCTGTCCAGGAAGGAACTGGAGGAAAGCCTTGTTGTCAAGGGTGTTTGAGGGAGGGGAGTCTGCGCCATTCCCGTTTGCTCATAAGTATCCAGAATCTGCACTTGCTGCCTCGGCCTTGTTATCCAGCACTTGGGAGACTGAGGCAGGATGATTGCCATGGGGGCAGTTCCAGGCCATATGATGAACGGATTGAGACAGTGGTTTTTGGTTTTTTGTTTGTTTGTTTTTGTAATGGAGCTAGAAATTGGTTGGGGGTGGTGGGGTGCACGCCTTTAATCCCAGCACTCGGGAGGCAGAGGCAGGTGGATCTCTGTGAGTTCGAGGCCAGCCTGGTTTACAAGAGCTAGTTCCAGGACAGGCTCCAAAGCTACAGAGAAACCTGGTCTCAAAAAGCCAAAAATAAATAAATAAAGAACCAGAAATTGGTTGGGGTGGCTTGGTGGTCCTTAGTATGCACAGGGTCCTGGACTTGGTCCCCACAACAAAAGCCAGAAGTGAAGAGCTTCTGCTGGAAAGGAAAGGGGCAGCTGTCAAACCGATGTCTCCATACGGCTCAAGAGTAACAAGCATGAGCCACAGTTATGCTCAGCTCACCCAGGAAAATGCATTTGTTTGTGTGCGCTGTGCACGTGTGTGGAGGCCAGTGATTGGCACTGGGTGTCTGTCTCTCCCCACCTGTGTTTGAGACAGAGCCTTATTGAACCTAATGCTTGTCCTCTCCCCTGACTGACTGTCTAGCAAGTTCCCAGAGTCTGCTCGCACAGTGTGGGAGGGTCTGTCAATACCACGGCCAGCAGAGTGTCAGTCTGCGTGAGGCAAGAAGGAAATCGCTTCAACACGACTCAGTAGCCTGTGTTGGTTCAGACTTTGAGTCTGACCCTGGGCCATTTATCATGGGCATATTTAAGTACAGCACAACTTAGAAAAGTTTCCTGGCGATAACTCAGTCTCATGTGCACGATAAAGTTTAAAGCATGGCTACCTCAAAACTTTTTAGGGTCAGGAGAGATGGCTCAGGTTAAGAGCATTGGCTGCTCTTACAGAAGTCCTGGGTTCTAACCCCAGCAGCCACATGGTGGCTCACAACCTTCAGTAATGAGATCTGGTGCCCTCTTCTGGCCTGTGGACATACATTCAGGCAGAACACTGTATACATAATAAATAGCAAATCTTTAAGAAAAAAAACCTTTGTAAAGTATTTAATGGGCTTGTTCTGTATGTTGACTACATTTGACATGTTAAGGTCTTGGGGGGAGTATCTGGCATGATCTTTGTCATACAAATAGAGCAAAGGTCATCAGGCTGTGAACCACCTCTGGTCCTTTTTTGTTGTTGTTGTTGTTGTTTGTTTGTTTTTCGAGATAGGGTTTCTCTGTGGCTTTGGAGCCTGTCCTGGAACTAGCTCTGTAGACCAGGCTGGTCTCGAACTCACAGAGATCCGTCTGCCTCTGCCTCCCGAGTGCTGGGATTAAAGGCGTGCACCACCGTCGCCCGGCCTCTGGTCCTATTTGTAAAGTTCATGTGACTTCTCCCATATAGATGGGTTCTCTGTATTGACTGGAGAACAGTGCTCAAGATAAGGGTATGGGGAGGATGCCTGAGATACATGCAAGGATCTGGGGGAGCCAGGTATGGCCTGGCTGCCGTATTGCAGAGGTCACAGTCTGTTAGCCAGTCCATTCCCAGTCTTCAGGGCAGAAAACAGACATCTTCTTCAAAGAGAGAACCCTGTGTATTTAGCATTTCTGGTTTCCCCAGTGCTTGTCTGTGAGCACAAGGACCTCTGTCTCCTACAGCATAGTAAGTGCTTTAACTACTGGGCTATCACCAACTTTCCATTGTACTTTTTGAGCTCACTGATCGGGCTAGCGTGACTGTCTGCCCAACAAGCCCAAGGGTCCCCCCTCCTCATGTCTTCTCCCCAGTACTGGATTATAGGAGCCCACCACCGTGCTTGTCTTTTCATGTGGGTTTGGGGGTTCAAACTCTGGTCCTTGTGTTTGTATGTTAAGCATCTGCCAAATGAGTCATCTGTCCCCCTGGCCTAGAAAATACATTTGTCAACCTCTTGAACACCACAGCTGCGTCTGCCTTTTACTCCATCTCCTCCCTCTTGAAGGTCTCTGTTGTCCCACAGGTCTCCAAGTCTCGTGCTCACGTAATCCTGACCCAGCTTCCTCAGTAGTTGGGACTTTTTGTGTACATTACCACTCAGGGCTTCCCCTTGAAAAGATCCTGAAGGAGCCCTGCATTTCAGCCACTCAGAAGGATGGACGTTGACAGCCTGCTTGGGCTACAGGTTTAAAGCCAGCCTGGGAAACAAAAGACAACAGGATGTCGCTCAGTTGATAGAGCGCTTGTCTAGCATACCAGAAGCCTTGGTGTCATCCTCCGCACAGCGTAAACTGGGCATGGTGGTACCCATTTGCTATCCTAAAGATCAGCCTGTGATACAAGGGGCTTTGTCTCAAAAAGGAGTAGGGGTGAGGGGGCATGTGAGGTAGCTCAGGGGTGAAGAAACTTGCTACCAAGCCTGACAACCTAAGTTCGATCCCCAGGGTCCACATGGAGGGAGATTTGGACATGCGTACCTTGGCACACATAAACATACGTACACACATCACAGCACAAAAACAGGTAATATATAATTAAAAAACTAGTGAAGCAGAGGTGGGTGGATCTCTGTAAATTCAAGGCCAGCCTGATCACAGTGATTCCAGGACATCCAGGATACATTGAGACCCTGTCTCAAAAAGAGGGAGATTTTGAGAGATCAGGGATACGGGGGAGGGAGAGGGAACACTTCAGTTGCAAACTGGAGGCCCCATTGAATCCCCTGTCTGACGTTTGGAACTACAGTGTCTACACAAAGAAGTTGTTGATCTCTGCTCTGATCTTGGCACTCTGCCCTGAAAGCGGCTCCAAGGAATACACCAGGCACACCGGGGACCTTAAATGCCAGGGATTTTAGTTAATTTCTTCACAGAAGATAAGGAAACAGGATAGGCTTGCTCAGTTAGACTTCTGCTGGTTTGGCCTGTTTCTCTTGAGTACTTTGGGTGGGTTTGTGTGTCCCCAAGCTCTTCTATTCCCTGTATTTACATACTACGCACTGTGATTAGACTCTTAAGTGCAATCAGTCTTTCCCCTGTGACATCTAATTGGAGCTACAGGGTTGCTGGAAGAGAAAAACTTGTACTTTCTCTAAAATTGGATTTATGATCAGCTTGTGTTGAAAGCCCTGATCAGAATCACACTGGACACCAGAGGTAGGGCAGATCACAGGACACAGGCTTCCTGTCCAGTTGCAAACAGCTGGGCACTTGTTGATATCAGAGCTCATCTCTGTTATTTGCAAATATATCCTTAAGTGGAAACATGGTGGCAGGGTCTAGACTGGCATAAATCCTGAGCGTCTGCAGGGGTCAGGTGAGCTGGGACTGTACAAAGGGATCTGTCACAAAAGATACCCAGAAAACACTATGTCCTGGGGCCGGAGAGGTGAGTCATGGATGAAACACTTCCTGTTCAAGCCTGAGGATCCAGGTTCAGATCCCAGTATGCACTTTTTGGTTTGGTTTGGTTTGGTTTTGAGACAAAGTTTCTCTCTCCCCTTGGCTGTCATGGGACTTCCTCTGTAGATGAGGCTGGCCTCAAACTCAGAGATCCACCTGCCTCTGCTTTCCAAGTGCTGGGATTAAAGGCACATGCTGCCATTGTCCAGACAGTGCCTCATTTTTATTTTTTATTTATTTTGGTTTCCCCTCCACCCCGAGACAGGGTTTCTCTGTAGTTTTGGTGCTTGTCATATATATATATATGGGGGGGCTCAAAAATTGGGGTGGCTTACATTTTCAGAGGTTCAGTCCATTATCACTGTGGGACATGGCAACATGCAAGCAGACATGATGCTGGAGAAGTAGCTGAGAGTCCTGTATCTTGTAGGCAACAGGAAGTAGTCTGTTACACTGGGAGCAGCTTGAGCATTGGAGACCTCAAAGCCCACCCCCACAGTGTCACACTTCCTCTATCAAGGCCATACCTATTCCAACAAGGCCACACCTAATAATGCCACTCCCTTTGAGGGCCATTTTCTTTCAAACCCTCACACATTTTGTCATTGTTAACTTTTCCTAGGGAGTCCTGAGCAAACATCTACTCATCTCAGATAAGGGACCCACCCACAGCAGACCAAAGACACAATTCCACCTGAGTCCAGCTTGTTGAACCTTCACGTTTACTGGCTTACAAGAGCGTGGGTGATCCCAAAATAACCACATCATTGAAAAATCTCAGCCGGATAAATGGCACCCCTACTTCACTTAACCTTCCAATTGCCCTATGTTCCTCTTAAGTCTATATGAAGCTGGGCAGAACCGTCTATGTCTGGGGAGAGGAGGCAGGAAGGATAGTTGGAACCTCAGGTGAAGGTCTAATGTCCCTCCCGGCCCAGTACTTGTATGAGAGAGCATCGACAGTTCTGACTGGTGGTGGTTTATGGGTAGCCACAGCTGCTCTGATAGCGATGGTGATGGCTTCTGTGCATGAAGAACAGGATTCCACAGCAGTCATTGTAGCATATAATTTAAAATACTGGACTTCACGTATGTTCCATACATGAGATGACCTTTACTGCACATGTAGTCTAATGGATGGACACTTTTTTCCTTGCAGGGTCAGCTAATTCTGACTATAGACACCAATTAGAATTTGGTTTCTTTGCTGGGCGTCTGGTGTAACATACCACACTGTAAAGTGCCATGCACAGCGAAATTCTGCTAAGCCAATTAAAAAAAAAATACCAAAACTGTTGTCTCACTTGGTAGCTCTGGATGTTTGAGGCCTCAAACTCACAGAGATCCCCCTGCCCCTTCTTCCTGAGGCCAAGTGCTGTGCTAATTCCAGCTGGGTAGAGTGGTGCACACCTGTAATCCAAACATGTCAGAGGTGGGGGCAGGAGGATCAGGAGTTCAAAGCCTGCCTGGGATATGTGAGAATCTTTTCCCAAACACAAGAGGCCAGTAAGATGGCTCTGTGGACAGAGAAGCTTGCTGCCAAGCTTGACAATGTGATTTAATTTTTAGAGCTCACATGGTGGAAGACTCAGGCAAGTTGTCATCTGACCTCCACAGACATGCCACGGTATGTGACCTCTACAACAAACACTAAAGTAAATACATTATAAATGCATACGTAACTGGGAAGTACAGG
Organism: Alexandromys fortis; assembly: GCF_014885135.2. Taxonomy (NCBI): domain Eukaryota; kingdom Metazoa; phylum Chordata; class Mammalia; order Rodentia; family Cricetidae; genus Alexandromys; species Alexandromys fortis. The sequence goes on along the minus strand of NW_026068167.1, from coordinate 693,817 downwards.
TCCTACCTTCAGAAACTGAGCTGTTGGGGCTGGAGAGATGGCTCAGCAGGTAAGAGCACTGGCTGCTCCTCTAGCAGACACGGGTTCAATTCCCAGCACTCACATGGCAGCTCACAACTGTCTGTAACTCCAGTCCCAGGGGTTCTGGCACCCTTACACAGGCAAAACACCAAGGCACATAAAAATAAGTGAATTCTTAAACAGAAAAAGAAAAACTGAGCTACATTTCTGTCTAGAATTTCAAGGCCATTGGAAGATGTAGTAGGACCAAATGTCATATGAGAATTTAAGACCTACTGCAGACTGCAGAGTCCCTCATTCCTTTTTTTATGGGGGCGAGGGTTTGAGACAGACTTTCTCTGGAGCCTGTCCTGGACCTTGCTCTGTAGACTAGGCTGGCCTCAAACTCACAAAGCTCCACCTGCCTCTGTCTCCCGAGTGCTGGGATTAAATGCATGTGCCATCACTGCCCAGCAAGTTCCTCATTTGTAATCCTCACACGGGAATATATAGTTCATGTCCAATAGTAAGACCAAGTGTGAGTTTGGGGAAGAGGTGCCCCACAAAGGGTACCGTCAGTTTCCATCCTCTGCTGCCTCCCATCATTGCCCATGGCTTGAGGGCACTGGAAAACGGGCTTTTGAACTTCTGACTGTAATACGTCTGCCAGGGTTTTAAATTTTAATAAGACAGCTGTCTCTAAAATGTTCTAATTAGGGTAGTGCTGTTTGTAAGAGTGCAGATAAACATGTCTGAAATGTAATGCAAAAATCCAAACAAGGTTTGGGTGAGACTTTAGCCCATGGTTCATCAGTTAAATGAGTTCCTCACTTTGTCCCCAAGGATGAAAAGAGAATAACAGACTTTGGGTGCTGGAGAGATGACTCAGCCAGAGGCACTGGCTGCTCTGCCACAGGACCCGGGTTCAATTCCCTGTACCCACATGTCAACTCACAACTGTCTGTAACCCCAATTCCAGGGCTTCTGCCACCCTTACACAGACATAATTACAGGCAAAACACCAAATGCACATAAAATAGAAAATAAAAATGTTCAATTATAAACCATAGTGACACACACCCATGAATCATCTCTGCATAGAGGAGAAGGGATAGGGGATCAGAAATGAAGGTCATCCTTGGCCACATAGAGTTTGAGGCCAGCTTGGGCTGCATGAGACCTGGGCAGGGGCACAGACATTTTTGTTTGGTTGACTTTGTTTTTGAGACAGAGTTTCTCTGTGTAGTCCTGATTGTCCTGGAACTGCAGACCAGGCTGGCCTTGAACTCAGAGATCCTCCTGCCTCTACCTTCCAAGTGCTGGGACTAAAAGCTTAAGCCTTCATGCCCAGCTTTTTTTTTTTTTTTTTTTTTTTTTTTTTTTTTGGTGATAGGGTTTCTCTGTGTATCCCTGGCTGTCTGGAACTCACTCTGTAGACCAGGCTGGTCTTGAACTCACAGAGATCCAACTGCCTCTGCCTCGCAAGTGCTGGGATTATTGGCATGCACCACCATTGCTCAGCTTCAAAAACAACTTTCTGATTCGGAGAAGTCTCTGCCCCTCTTTGGTTTTGGCTGGTACAGCTTCCCCTGTTTACTTTGCATCATGGGGCAGGTGCTGGTTTCGCATGCATGCAGCTTGCCTGAATTATGTCAATACCCTGGGTCCCATTTTCCACATATTTGGCGTTTTCAGAACTGAGAGGGGCCTTGCCCTGACCTCTCACTGTCCAAGGAGTTTTAAACGGTTTTCATTTTTTTTCTTCCTGATTTCTGACTAGACATATTTGTAGAGTTCTTACTGTCGCATTTTGAAATATGAAATGTTTCATAAGCCAGACATGGTGACACACCCTTTACCCTCAACACTTGAAAGGCCCAGGCAAGTAGATCTCTGAGTATTTTAGCCACATTGGTCTACATAGAGAGCTACAGGTCAGCCAAAGCTACATCGAGAGACCTTGTCTAAAATTAAAAAAACCAAACAAACAAAAAACCTGAGGGGCTGGAGAGATGGCTCAGCAACTAAGAGCACTTGATGCTCTTATAGAGGACCGGGGTTCAATTCCTGCGCCACGCAGTGATTCAGAACCAACCATAACTCCAGTCCCAAGGGATTTGATGCTTTTTTCTGACCTCCCTAAGCGCCAGGCATACACATGGTATACAAGCATACAGGTAAAACACTAACGTAGAAAGTAAAAACGTGTAACTTTTTAATGTGTGTGTTGGGGGAGGGTCGTACACAATCAGAAGGCTGCTGCAGCTAAGACAACAAATGGACTTCTTAGGGAATAAATGCAGATCCCGATTTGCCGCTTAGCAGTTCTCATAATTGCAATCAATCCTTCTCTAAATGGTGTTGCACATCAGTCCTCTGAGCAAAACATCTTCCGTCACCACAACATCAGCTGTGTCTGTTTGCTCTCAGCCATCACAGTAGGGCTGTTGGCATCCCTCATAGAAGGAGGTACGAAAGGAGGGTAACTGTCCCCCCAACCTGAGATCACAGCCCTCCTCGTTCTCCCCCCCCCATCACAGCCGCTCCTCGTTCTCCCTCCACCTGAGAGCAAGCTGCTCCTCGTTCTCCCCGTGAGATCACAGCCGCTCCTCATAGCCATTTGGGGCAGTTCTATTCTAGTTGCACGTGGCCTCAGGATCTCAGGAGGTGTCTGATTGTGTAGGTTTGGGAAGTTGAGAGGGGCTCTATCTGCTCCGCTTTGGTGAAGACGACAGTGTGGCCGCTTGTGGACACCCGTGTTCCGGTAGGCAAATCCTCACCTGTGATCTGTAAGTAAGCCTAATATACTCACTGGCTCTCTGGGTTGAACTTCGGTGGTATTGTCCTTGGATCTATCATTGGGACCTTACAAAGAAGGAGTAGAAACTTGTCTCCCAGGGAAGGAATTCTTGCAACAAATGGAATGAGACCATTCGCTCTGTGTTCAGCGCATTCTTGTGCTTGGGAGACGCGAACAACCCGCTAAAGTGCTTATTGTAAGCCAAATAAATATTGTACAGCCGGGTCACGACTGAGGCTGTCTTGTGTTTTGTAGTCTTTGCTTTCGTTCACCGGGGCACAGCTGCAAACCAACACTAGGAACAGGGGTTGACATTGGAAAGCAGCTCTTAGCCCCAGTGACTTTTCAGATTTAAGTGAGATGTGCCTTTAATGCAATCGAAGCAGTCGATAGCCTTTCTGAAATGAGGCAAGGCCGTTTTCAAGATAGATTCCTTGCCAGCAGTGACAGTTGCCATCTTTCTGGATTGTTCTTTGGTACTGTGTTTAAATGTTTCCCAACACATCGCGTTCTCACAGGAACCTGAAGTTCTGGGTTCCCATGGGTACTTTAGATGTTGACACAGTGACTCAAAAGCAAGCCTTCAGGCTCCACACTCTGCACCCTTCTTTGGTCATAACCTCAACCAATAGTGCTTCCCCTAGGGCCTGACTGATGGAAAACTGGATTAAGCTGGTCTGGAGGCTTGTTCTGTGAACCTGAAAGAGAAGGCCAGTCTCCGGCCTTGTGTATCGACCCCAGCCTCCCCATCTTGACTGCTCAAACCCCCCCCACCCCCACCCCAGCTGCTCACACTATGGACCAGGCGCATGAGGCATCCCCAAAGGATGGCCTGGAATGCAGGGTTCAGTCTCTCCATGAACTACAGCCCCCAGCATACTCCGCGGCCTCCGGCTCTGCGGTTCGCGCGTGCGCAGAGGGGCCACTGCGCGCTGACTGGGAGTCAGCCGGGAGCCTGTCCTGCTGAGGTGGCCGCGAGACAGGTGAGTGGGGTGCGAGTCTCCCCGCGAGGCGGACGCTCTGCTGTTCCTGGGTGGAGGCAGCGGTGAAGGGCTGAGGGAGAAGCGGCGGGTGCCGCCTCGGATGGGGGCGGCGGGCTGCTGCGGCGTCTGCTCCCACGGCGACCCGGGACGCGCGTGACAGACCCACCCCCTCTGGCGGCGCCCGCCCGGCGACTCGGAGAAACTGCGCCTGACGCGGGGACTCCTGCCTGTGACGTGGGGCTGCTGCGGGCGTCTCGGCAGGTGGCAACTCTTCCAGAGCGAACTTGGGTGTCTTCATTTAAGACTCAGGTTCAGCATCTAGGCCGGTCCGAGCGCGCTCGGGTGTTAGCATCGGGGAAACTGAGGCGAACATTTAGGCAGGGTCGCCTGTGTGCTTCCGGTTGGAATTCTGGAAATTACTCTGAGATTGAGGTGCGGATCCGGCTGCTTTAATATGGCAATAATGCAATAATGGGACATGGCAGATGCTTCAAAGTTTCTTTTTCGGTGACAGATTGTGTCGAATCTTCCAGTCTTATGCTACGTATGGAACTTGTGATGGGTCTCGGTGGGTTTGGTTTTGGTGGTGTTGTTTGGTGGGATATTTAGAAATGACCCAGAATATTTTTTTTAAATCTCTTGAAAGAAATCTTTCTAGGTAAATTCAAGTGGTTTTTTTTTTTTTTTTTTTTTTTGAGACAGCTTCCTATGTAGCCCAGGCTGGCCTCTGATCTGCTTCCCAAGTGCTGGGATTAAAGGTGTGTGCACTCTCAAGCCCTGAAAAATCAGATTTTTAATGGGACTAATTTTCAGATTCGTCTTTTTGTTGTAGCTTTTCTGACTGTGCTGGTGACTAAGTTTAAAGGGGCACACATTTCCCAGTTCTTTACCCCTCATTCCTTCTCTGAGCTTCCAGGTTTCTCTGAACTTGTGTGCATTAATCATCTGTGTTTGACATATTCATTTATTTCTGTTTTCCATGAACAGTTTGCTGTTTGTTCTAAGGAAAGGTTACTACCTTGTTTTGTTGTTGTAGATTTTGATACTCCTAATCAAGTATAGCTGTTACTTACTTTGTCATGGCTGTGGAACCCGGGGCCTCCTTTCACTACTGAGCTGCCCCCAGATCCTTAATGTAGATTTTTCATTTAGCCCATCCTGATTTTTTGTTTGATTGCTTGATTGGATTGAAACTTTTAAGATTTATTTATTTAGTGTCTGTACAGGTGCGTGTTGCCAGCGCACACGTGTATTCACAGGTGCATGTAGGGTAGGTACCTGCAAAAGTCGGCAGATCTGCTGGAGCTAAAGGTATAGGCAGTTGTGAGATTGGCGTGGGTTCTAGGAACCAAATTCAGGTTCTCTGCTAGAGCAGTCTTCACCCTGACCACAGAGCTATGGCTCCAGCCCCTGATTATTGCTGCTGCTGCTGTTTGTTGATAGCTAGTATGGAGCTTTCCTTTTGTAGACCAGGCTAAGTTTCCTGCCTCTGTCTCTTAGATGTTGGGCTTACAAGCATGTATCATCACACTCAACTTTCTCTCCCTCCCTCCTTCCCTCCTTCCTTCCCTCCCTCCTTCCTTCCCTCCCTCCTTCCTTCCCTCCCTCCTTTCCTCTTTCCTTTCTTTTTTTGGTTTTTCGAGACAGGGTTTCTCTGTAGCTTTGGAAATCCACCTGTCTCTACTTCCCAAGTGTTGGGATTTGAGCCATGCACCACCACCACCTGGCCTCACACCCTACCTTCTTTCCGTTTTTAACCACAGATGTGTATGATCTGTGTGAGAGGGGAAGGTGTTTGGGTTGATAGGACTGTGAGGAGTCCTGGATGTGCTTGGGTAGAGTGCTAGTTTACCTCAGTGAGACCTTTGGTTTAGGTCCTAGCAAAAGGAAAGAAGGTTCTGAACAAAAATTGCCTCTCCATAAAAACACACCCACCTTCTTTCTTTGTGAATTTGGGAACTCTTCACATTGGTAGGAGAATGAACTGGGGTGGATAGTACGTCAGAGGAATGAGGGAAATTCTGAGAAAGTGACTCAGGAGACCTTCGCTTTGGTCACACTGTGCCTGGAGTGGCTGCATCTTACTGGCTTAGAGTCACAAAAAAACCGTGTGTGTGTGTTTTCACGTTATCTCTTCTTCATTACCAATGAAGATTTTGGCGGAAGTCCAGACTCTCGTAGATTCGGTGACTTGCCATCACTTTCGTCGGCTTGTTCTCCAGATGGCCTCTCGTCCAGCTGGGAGCAGTAGTTTTCCACAGCCGCCACTCAGGAGCTCACACTGTCATAAGGAAGTGGGAACAGCACAAAGGGTGGTACGCAGAAGAACTACAGATCCTGTTTGTCATTGCTTGTAACACAAACTTGGACAGGAAATCCGGATAGTTAGTTGGGAGAGGTTAGAACACCGGAGTGTGGCTTCTACTTGCGGTAGAAATCTGTTGGAGGCAGTTACCGAGTCCCCTTTGTCTAATAAACCCTGTAATTGTCACAGTCAGTGATAGCTGTTACTGTATTTTACATATGTGTAAATAAGGCCTAGAGGTTAAGTGATTTTCTCACGCTGTGCCAAGGCCAACTTCTAGTCAACTTTCTAGCTCTAAAACCCCCAGTCGTCCCCCCCCCCCATAATGCTTGCTGAATAGCCTAGATCTCAAGATCTTCCTGCCTCCTCTTTCCAGGTGTGGGATTACAGTTGTGTCCCACCATACCCAGCACTCCTGCTCTTTTCACAGTGTTTTGTATTTCCTTATCAACAGTTATATTCAAAGTATTGAGAATGTGGCTTAGTTACCTGCTATGTGCAAAGCCTGGTATGTATGTATGTACTGTGTTTGCGCTGCAAAACAATAACAAAAGCTGGTGTGTTTAAGTCTTTACTTTTGGTCCCACTCCTTTTTATTTTTTTCTTTTTGTGATTTTTCCAGACAAGGTTTCTCCCTGGAACTAGCTCTTGTAGACTAGGCTTGCTTCAAACTCACAGATATCCACCTGCCTCTGCCTCCTGAGTGCTGGGATTAAAGGCATGCGCCACCACTGCCCAGCCCACTCCTCCCTTTTAATGTACCACTTGAAATTAAAGCTAGGGACTCTTGTATGGTAGCCAAACTCTACCACCAAGTTATATTCCCAGTTCAATCTTATTATATGAAAAATTACTTCCGTGGTCATATTTCCCCAGAAATTACCCAATTTCTCCCATTTTATTTATTTGTTTCTATTTTATATTTTTTGGAGACAAGATCTCTCTTTTATGCAGCTCTAGCTGTCCTGAAACTCGCTCTATAGCCCAGGCTGGCCTTGAACTCACAAAGATCCGCCTGCCTCTGCCTCCTAAGAGCTGGGATTAAAGGTGTGTGCCACCATATCTGGCCCATTTTTCTTTCTATTATTTGTTCTTAAAAAGCAGATTCTGGGGCTAGGGAGATGGCTCAGAGGTAAAGAGCACTGGCTGCTCTTCCAGAGATCCTGAGTTCAATTCCCAGCAACTACGTGGTGGCTCACAGCCATCTGTAATGAGATCTAGTGGCCTCTTAATAAATAAGTCTTTTTTTTTAAAAAAAAAAAGTAGATTCTGGGCCTGGGGATGTAGCTCAATTTGTAGATTTGTCTACCATGCATGAAGCCCTGAGTTTGATCTTTAGCACCAAGTGCTTGGATGTGGTACCTACCTCCCTGTAATCCCAGTGGAGGCAGGGGGATCAGGAGTTTTAAGTCATCCTCAGCTACACAGACATTTCGAGTCAGCCTGGGATATATGAAATTTGTCTCAAAAAATGGAGGGCAGATCCTATCCCTCTCTTTCATCTACCGTCCTTAACTTCATTCAGCTTTGTACTGAATATCTACTGTGCCTCCCTCCTTCTGTAAATTTTGCCTGGGGGCTTAGGGACCAAGAAGAAAAAGGTTGGAAACTGTCAGTATCTTATGTAAATGCTTCCATCGAAGTCTTTAGTCTTGGGAACTGGGGAAAGATGCTGGACCACTGACAGAGAGAAACCTTCCCTTGCTCTGGAGGTGGTATTTTCCCGTGTGTGGCTTTTTCTTCCAGGCAGGCATCACCCCCTCCCCCATGAGAAGTGATATGGTTGAAAGGTAAAGTGCAGGCTTTGGAGTCTGACGGACTAGGAGCTGAACCACAAGTCTGTCTTTGTACTGCCGGCTTTCAGTGTGAGCTCTTGAAGAGTAGGGCCTTTGTCTTGTTCACCACCTCACCCCTCTCCCTAGGGTGATAACTCGGAGGCTGAATGCCTGCTGGGATTACTGAGCTCAGCGTGGTAGAGATGAGTGCTCGTAGTAGGAGCAGCATGTGACTAAGTAATGAGGCTAAGTTTTCTGTGTGGCTTAGCAGCTGTTTTGACAGCACTGGTTTTTTAAATATTACATTACATAATAAATTACTCCTCTTTTGAAAATGTAGTCTCATTGCCTTATGATCACCTTCTAGAAATGAGACATTAGCCTCTTTTCAGTAGACAGTTAGCTATGATTTTGTAACACTGTGTGTCTCTTCCAGTTGTGTTCATATTTGTAGTCGTCCTCCCTTTAGGAGACAGGGTCTCCATGTAACTCTGGCTGCCCTGGAACTGGTATGTAGACTATGCTGGCTTCAAATTCACAGGCATCCACTATCTCTGCTTCTTTGAGTACTGGGATTCAAGGCGTGTGCCACGCACCCAGCTGTACATTTCCTGCATTTTAAAGCACCTGTGCTATATATTTTGCATTTGTGAGGTTTTGTTTGTTTGAGAAGGGGCTCCTGTAGCCCAGGTTGGCCTCAAAATAACTATTTAGCTAAGAGTATCCTTGAACTCCTGATCTTCCAGCCTTTGCCTCCCAGGTGCAGAAATCATTGTGACTGACTATATTTATGTGTATTGTCTTGTTGCTTTAGATGAGGTCTTGTCATAGAGCCCAGGCTGGCTTTGAATTCAGGATCTTCCTGTTGGGACCATTTGGAGTCCTGGCCTCCAGCTGCTCTTCCCTGCTAGAGATCTTTGTTCTCCTTCTGATTTGAGTTACTAAAAGCTGTGTCAAAGTTGTTTACCAGCTCTGCTTCACAAGCATGTGTTGCCTTGCCTTGAGGATCAGAGGATAAGGTTTTCACCTGTTGGCCCACTTGACTGTTGGGTATATAAGCCTCTGTGGTGCTATTGAATAAAGGGCTTCTTACCAGTGACTAGAGGTACGTGTCTCTGTCTCCCTGTCTGTCATCTCTCCCTGTCTCTGTCTGTGTCTTTGTGTGTTTCAACCTCCAGCCCCTTGCCCGAAGCTCGCAGACTGTATGGTAATGCATAGAGCGCAGAAAGGCGTTGTTTGCCGCATCTTCCTGCTTTTGCCTCTAGAGGACTAGGACCACAGATGTACGCCATCCCTGAGCCCAGCCTTATATTTGTGGTTTTCTCTAACGTTGTGTGTTTTAGAAGATTAGCTTCCTTTGACTCACTAATTAGCTTTCATTGGATAGATTCTCAACAAGAGTAACATTGAAAACTGAAATTGAAAGCACTAATTATCAAAAGTCTTCATTCTTAAAACAGGAGATGGCCCATGCTTGTATTCCCAGCTACCACAGAGGCCGAGGCAGGGGCATTGCTTGAACTCAGAAATTTCCAGGTGAGCCTGGGCAACATAGGGGAGATCCAGTCTCAGTAAAAATCTTAGAAAAGGCATGATTTGCAGTTAGGACTCAAGGATTTCTTCACCCCCACCCCTTAACAAAATAAGATGGGCCTTCTAGCTAACATTCTAAAGACAGGAAAGAGCAGGTCATTTCCCATTTCTTATGTTTGCGTACCATTGGTAAATACTCTTAACTTGTGTAACTTGAGAAATGAGGTTAAAGTCCAGCATTGCTTTCATCTCTTCTTTTTCTTTTTCTTTTTCTTTTTCTTTTTCTTTTTCTCCCTTCTCCTTTTGAGACAGTCTTGTCTGTAGTCCTGACTGACCTCAGAGTTGCTCTACAGGACCCATAAGATGGCTCAGCAGGTGCAAGCAAGCCTGAAGACCTGAGTCTGCTTCCATGGAAAGGTGGAAGCAGAGAACTGACTCTACAGGGCTGTCCTCTTACCTCCACAGGCTCGTGTGGTGTCGTCCCCCCCCCCCCCCCCATCCCAATAGCAATCCATCCTGCCTCAGCCTCATGAGTGCTGCTGTGATTACAGACATGTGCCACCACGCCTGGCTCTATTCTTTTTTTTTTTTCCTTTGGTGGCAAACTCTTGGTCTTCTCCCAAGATGTTTTGCCTGGTTTTCCTGAGCAGAGTAACTTCTGCTGTGTGTTTACATATGCAAACTCATCCACTGTGACTTGTACCAAGCTCCCTTTTCTGTTGACCATTCTTTGGGGTCTCATTCATTCATGTTTCTTCACTTATTAAGTCGACAAATGTTTTTCAGCCTGGCGTGGTGGCACACACCTTTAATCCCAGCACTGGGGAGGCAGAGGCAGGTGGCTCTCTGAATTGAAGGCTAGACTGGTCTACAGAGTGAGTTCCAGGACAGGTAGGGCACTGTTCACAGAAAAACCCTGCCTTGAGAAACCAAAAGAAAAATGTCTTTTCAGGTTTTCCAGGTTCTTCATTGGCAGACTGTGGCAGCTCACATGTGCATTGTACTAGAGAAACTGAGGCAGGATTGCTGTGAATTTGAGGCCACCCTGGCTACAGTGTGAAACTTTCAAAATTTTTAAAAATTATTTTTAATGTGTTTGGGTGTTTTGTCTACATGTATGCCTATGTACCACGTGTTAGCTTGGTATCCTCAGCGGCCAGAAGAGGGCATCACATCAAGAACTGGAGTAACATACAGAGAGTTGTGAGCCTCTATGTTGGTGATGGGAATTGAACCCAGGTCCTCTGGAAAGACCAACCAGTGCTCATTTTTTTACTTTTTTGAAAAATATTTCTTTTTTTAAAAAATATTTATTTTGTATACAATATTCTGTCTATATGTATGCCTGCAGGCCAGAAGAGGGCACCAGACCTCATTACAGATGGTTGTGAGCCACCATATGGTTGCTGGGAATTGAACTCGGGACCTTTGGAAGAGCAGACAATGCTCTTAACACTGAGCCATCTCTCCAGCCCGAAAAATATTTTTTTAAATTAAAAAAATGTATTTTATATGTATGAGTGTTTTGTGTGATTGTATGTTTATGTACCATGTGCATTAGAAGCCAGAGAGGGCATTGGATCCTGTGGAACTGGACTTACAGATGTGAGTCACCATGTAGGTGCTGGGGATCAAACGTAGGTTCTCTCAGCAGTGTGCTAATCTCTTAGCAATCTTTTCTAGCAGTTTGAGACTGTCTCACCTCCCCCTCCTTAAAAACAAAGTCCTCAGATGTCCTTCCCATGTAACCTTACCTATAAATCACAGTGTGTGATAGATGAACTATAAGATCTCATGGCATTTTTATAACAAAACCTTGGGTGCTACATAGTGGTTAGTCTACGGTATTCCTTGGGTTGATAGTCTCTGAAGTTTGCTTCATGTCAAGATGAGGGGGGCATAAAAACTCCACCACATCGTCACATGTTAAGAGGATATGGGATAGGTTATAATGTATCAGTCCATCTTTAAAAAATAGGGTTTCCACTGGGTGGTGGTGCACACCTTTAATTAAATCAGCACTCGGGAAGCTGAGTCAGGCCTTGTCTCCAGAGCTAGTTCCAGGATAGCCAAGGCTACACAGAAGAACCCTGTCTCAAAAACAAAATAAAACAAAGCAAAAACCAAGAAGAAAGGTGGCATGTGCCTTTAATCCCAGCACTTGTAGGCAGAGGCGGGTGGATCTTGGAGTTCCAGGCAGCTGGGTTAGGCTCTGCGAAGCCCCGAGTTTAAGTCCTAACAGAGCTTGAGTCTGCTGGGAAAGGTAAGGTACAGAGCTAGCTAAATGACTGGTGTGTGTGGCATTATGTGAGTGTAAGGAGATGTTGGGAGAAAGCAGTAGGAAAAGCATCACAGAAGTGGTATTTCAGAGCTGAGTACTGAAAATAGGGAAAAAGTAAAAATGCAAAGCAGTTTTCTAAGCAGAAGAAACAAAGCACAGAGGCATGTTGAGTCAGCCTTACCGTGTCTGAAGCATGATATATACATGTTCAGAGCTGATTCAGGCAGGGCTGGAGATAGCTCATTGGTTAAGAGACTTCTTGCTCTTGCAGAGGACCAGGGTTTGATTCCCAGCACTCACATTATGGCTCACAACTGTCTGTAACTCCAGACTGTAACCACTGGGGATGTGACTTTCTTCAGAACTCTGTGGGCACCAGGCCCACACATTCTATACGGTACAGCTGTATATACAGGCAAAGCCCTCATACACATAAAATTAAATAATTTTTTTGTTTGTCTTTTGAGAGTGTGTATGTGCAAGAGAGAGATGAGAGAGACCCTGGCTGTCCTGGAAATAGCTCTGTAGACCAGACTGGCTTCAAACTCAGAGGTCCACCAACTGCTGCTTTTCAAGCACTGGAATTAACGATATGTATCACCACCACCTGGCAAATAAGTTTTTTAAAAAATATTAAGGCCGGGCTGATGGTGGCTCACGCCTTTACTTCCAGTACTCAGTACTCAGGAGGCAGAGGCAGGGGGATCTCTCTGACTTAAGGCTGGCTTGGTCTATAGAGCTAGTTCCAGGATAGGCTCCAAAGCTACTCAGAGAAACCCTGACTCAAAACAAAAAGAAATAAAGGAAAACCAATACAAAAGTGGATTACAGGGATAGATGAATAGCTAGCTCAGTGAGTAAAGGTATATGCCTCCAAGGTAGAAGGGATAGTCAATTTCTACAAGTTGTCCTCTGACTTCCGTGTTGATTGCACAAGATAAGTAAAATGGGTGTGGGTGGGTGGAGCTTGGTTCACTGGGTGAAGTGCTTGCTGCACAAGTATGAGGGACAGAGTTGGGATCCCCGGCATTCTGGCGGTATACAGCTGTGGTGGTTTGAACAAAAATGGCCCCCATAGGCCCATAGGGAGTGGTATGATTAGGAGGTGCAGTCTTGTGGGAGTGTCACTAGGGGGCGGGCTTTGAGGTCTTGGAAGCTCAGACCTGGCCAGTGTGTCCTTCACTGTCACTTCCTGCTATCTGTGGGTCCTGATGTAGAACTCTCAGCTCTCTCTCCAGCGCCATGTCTGCCTGCGTGCTGCCATGCTTCCCCCATGGCAATAATGGACTAAAGTTCTGAACCGTAAGCCAGCCACAGTTGAATGTTTTCCTTCGTAAGAGTTGCCATGGTCATGGTGTCTCTTAGTTAAAACTTTAACTAAGACAACATCTGTAACCCCACCATTTGAGAAGCAGAGACAGGCAGATCTCAGGGCCTTGCTGGCCAGCCAGTTTAGCTAAAAGCTAAGCTTCAGTGATACGCCCTGCCTCAAAAAGTAAGACTGAGGGAATAGAGAGATGGCTCAGCAATTAAGAGCATTTTTGTTCCTCCAGAGGACCTGAGTTTGGTTCTCAGCACTTGTCTGTTAAGTCCAGCTTCAGGGGCTCTGACACCCTTTTCTGGCCTCTAGGATACCCATAGACACATGGTATACACTTACATAGACACAAGCATATACATATATACATGTAAGTAAACATTAAACATAAGGCAGAGAAGGGACTGAGCATCCTGAACTGGACCTCTGGCTGAAGTGGGTTGGAAGCGTGTGTATGTAATCAGCTGTGCTACTTGGGATGTTAAAAAGCCTGTTTCTAGGGCCTCCTTCTCTAGTCCCCCATACTGGGGGATGGAACTTGATGTCTTGTTTGCTGGGAAAGTGGTCTACCATTGAGCGCTTTCTCAAGCTCCTTTTTTTTTTTTAACTTTTTATTTATTGCTAAGTAGTCCAAACTGGCCTTAAACTTGCTCTGTAGCCCAGGCGGGCCTTGAAAGTGTTATCTTCCCCTTCCTGATTCCTGAAGGAACTGGGATTGCAGGATTGTGGTTGCCAGCCAGACTAATCTATTGTGTTTGAGTAGAAGACAGTCTGGGGAGGGCACAAAAACTTGTTAGGAGATATTCACAGAGGACCAGAAAAGAGGCAGTGAGAGCATGAACTAAGGCAATGGAAGCTAAAGGTGTTCCAGAGACAAAATTAGTAGACTTTCCAGATAATTCAGGAGTAAAAGACTTTAAAATTACCTTAAACCTTGAAACCGAAATATCTGAGAAGAAAATAGGATAATAAAAAAAGAATCATCTGGAGATAGAATAAAAATAGATGTGTTGTGAGATCTCCAATGGAAAGATGGGAATAGCAGTGTGACCCATGGCTTGAGTGATGGCTAAGTCTCCCTCCCTCCCGTCACCCCCCAACCCCCCACCTTCTCTCTCTCTCAGCAGAGTCTCACTATATAGCCCTGACCAATCCCCCTGCCTCTGCCTTCTAAATGCTGGGATTAAAGGTGTTTTGTTATCGATGGGCATGGTGGATTCCAAACACTCAGTAGGCAGGGACAGGTGGATCTTCATGAGCTTGAGGTCTGCCTGGTCTATATAGTGAGTTCCAGGACAGCCAAGACATACAGAGACCCTGTCTCAAGAAACAAAAGAAAAGAACAACAACAACAAAACAAAATAGGTGTGTGTTACCATGCTCAACTTAAATAAAAACAATTATTTGCTTGTTTTGTTTGTATGTGCATGTGCATACATGTAGTGGTTCAAGGACAACTTGCAGAAGTCTGTTCTCTCCTTCCACCAAGTAGTTCCTGAGAATTAAACTCAAGGTCCTTAGGGTTGCCAGCAAGTGCCCTTACCCACTGAGCCATCTCTCTGACCCTGAATCCTACTTTGTAATGTTTAGTTATTTTGTATGTATGAGTGCTTTGTCTGAATGTATGTCTGTGTACTACATGTGTGCTTGGTGCGGAGGACAGAAAAAGGTATTGTATCCTTGGAACTGCAGTTACGGACAGTTTTGAACTGTAAGAGCAGCCAGTGCTTTTAACTGCTAAGTCATCTTTTTAGTCCCTTTAAATCCCACTTTGGAAGAAGAATGGATCCCAAACAGTGGAGTTTTAACAAGAACATGATTGATGGGAAATGAGGCAGTGGAAGAGCTGATAACAAAACAGCTAAGTAGAGAAGAAAAACTGATGTGATGAATATCTCAGAGTTATGGGAAAAAAATTTAAAAACCTGGATTAGGTTCGTGAGCCCAGCACTACAGGGTGAGGAGTTAGGCCACAGGAGGAAGAGACCATCTATGGGATGATTAGGAAAGCAATGAGACCCCAGAGTCTGGTTGTTAAGACGAGCAAGCTAAGTCACGAAGTTTAAAGCAGTGAGTTCATTGACAAGTGCTTTAACAGTGTGCCAGTAAAGCAGATAAAAATGCCGAGGGACTCAGTCACATTGGTTTGGTAGTTCTAATTTAAGGATTCAGGAGATCTGAGTACTGACTTAAAGGTAGTGGAGGAGAATAGAAAGAAGGTGCTCAGGAGTAAGATACCACAAAGGAACTGGGCTGAGAGGCTCCTATGGGTGGAAGAGTTAACATGTAAAGGGAGAATCCATCAGCCTCAAGTGGGAGGTAAAAAGAGAAAAAGGAGAAAATAAGTGAAAAGAAAAGACTGCACAGCAGGCTTAAAGATGCATTTGTTTTTATGTGTATGCGTGCCTGTGTAGAGTTTGTGTGTATGCGTGCCTGTGTAGAGTTTGTGTGTATGTGTGCCTGTGTAGAGTTTATGTGTGTATCTGTGCCTGTGTAGTGTTTGTGTGTATGCGTGCCCGTGTAGAGTTTGTTATATGTGTGCCTGTGTATCCTGTACATGCAGGAGCACCTGGAGGTCAGAAGAGGGTGTTGGATCCCTCAGAAGTGGAGTTATGATTGGTTGTGAGTGACCGTGTGGGTGCTGAGAATCAAACCTGAGTCCTCTGCAAGAGCACCAAGTGCTCCTAACCACTGTCCTAGGGTTACTATTGCTGTGATGAACACCATGACCAAAGCAACTTGGGGAGGAAAGGGTTTATTTCTCTTACACTTCTACATCGTAATCCATCATGGAAGGAAGCCAGGGCAGGAACTCAGCAGGGTAGGAACCCGAAGGCAGTAACTGAAGCAGAGACCATGGAGGGGTGCTGCTTACTGGCTTGCTCAGCCTGCCTTCATATAGAACCCAGGACCACCAGCCCAGGGGTGGCACCACCTGTAATGGCCTGGGCTCTCCCTGGTCAATTACTAATTAAGAAGATGTGCTACAGGCTTGTCTTGATGTTTTTTTTTCTGGTGGCATTTTCTCAATTGAGGTTCCCTCCTCTCAGACGACTATAGCTTCTGTCAAGTTGACGTAAAATCAGCCAGCACAACCACTGAGCCATGTCTCCAGCACCCCCCCCCCTTTTTTTGTTGTTTTGCTTTTGCAGTGCTGTAGATGGAACCCAGGGCCTGTGCTTGCCCAGCCTGCCACCATCATGGGGCTACACTGTCAGCCCAACTGTAATTGTGACCTCAACTCTTCTTAGGCTGTGACCATCCCCTGGGGTCACCAGAATTGTGGGGAGTTTGAATTAACACTGAAGGAAATATGATATAAAGTTAGTGAGATGCCTGGCATATGCCTCATACATGTAATCCCAGCACTTAGGAGGCTGAGGTAGGAGATTTACCACGAGTTCCAGTCAGGTTGGCTACAGAATGAATTCCAGGATAGCATGGGCTACACAGGGTGACACTATGTCAAAGAACAGAAACAAAGCAAAAGTCAGTCAGAGCTGTGTGATGAAGCTTAAAACCACAGTGAAGATAAATCTTATGTGGATTGCTCCTTGACTTTGTTCAGTAGGTGCATGAACGGAGGAATATACATGGGACTAGCTAAGGAACATTCATTCCATAGTTAGAGTTACTTCAAAAAAGTGATGTTATTCCTACAATGGGATATTTAAGTATATGAGCCTGATTGTTCTTATTTATACTTCAGTGCTGAAGGTGGAGCCCAGGGTTCATGTGCGCTAGGCGAGCACTGTTCCCAATGTACTGTTCCCAGCCATCAACCTGATTGCTTATATCACACCCATCAAGTATGGAATATAAAGAATTATCACAAAAAGCGTAGGATATTATCGGCAGCAGTCACTCAAAATAGTAGTAATAAGATGAACACTGTCATGCCTGGCTTTCTATGTGGGTTCTGGGGGTCCAAACTCAGGTCCTTACGGTTGTCCAGCACACCCTAATGACTGATTTACTCCTCCAGCCCCAATCTGTATTTTTAATTTATTCTCATCTGTTTGTTTTAGAAAGGAATATGTGTGATATATATATATATACACACACACACACACACATACATACATACCCACATACATACATCCATCCCAGGCTGGCCTAGAATGCAGCCAAAAATGACTTTGAATTTCTGATCCTTCTGCCCCCACGTCTAGAGTACTGGTTACCATTTACACCACCACACAGTTTCCCTGTGATGTCAGGCATCAAACCCAGGGATTCCTACATTCTAAGCAAACATTCTACCTATGAGTGTATTACCAGGCTCCCTATGCTACTGTACATTTAAGAAAAGATTTTTCAGTGGATTTTTTTCACTAGTCGGCTCTCAAGTAACTTTATTTTCCTCAATACCTGCCGGCTGTTTTTTGGGGCTCCCGGAATGTTGAACTTCAGTTAGCTAACACATTTCATTTTCACCCCCTTGGTGGTGGAATAGATGGGCTATGCAGATGCCTTGCTTTGGCTTTCCTCGTAGCCAGCGGGATACTGCCAAGCTGTATATATGAGAGGCGTGATCATGGAGGGACTGGAGGGCCTCAGAGAGATGGTGGTTGTGAGCCTCAGGAGGGCTGCGTTTCTCTTGGCTGCTGAACAGGAAGGGGCAGCCTGTTCCTTGGCATCTGCTCCAGGGGAGGCTCCTCCTTGCCTGGTTTGTGTTTGCCCAGTGTGTGTTCTATGTTACACTGCCACACCTCTCTGGCCTAAAAGAACATTCTATCCCTGGTCACAGAGGAAATATTGACTTAAGGAAGGGACAGTGGCCCCAGCAGCAAACCTGCAGGAGCCAGAGCTGGAGCGGAAGTGAATAAAGAAGTGCTTGGCTCTGCTGCTCACACTGGTGTAGAGGAGGCCGTCGAGATGTCATCAGGGACTTAAGTGGTGGAAGAAGCTGGGCGGTGGTGGTGCACGCTTTTAATCCCTGCACTCGGGAGGCAGAGTGAGTTCGAGGCCAGCCTGGTCTACAAGATGGGCTCCAAAGCAACAAAGAAACCCTGTCTCAAGAAACCAAAAGAAAAAAGTAAAGGTAGTGGAATGCTAAACATGTTCTCAACAAGGATCATTGGGGTTAGGGGGAGGACCAGTTCTAGAAGGTTAGCACCAGTGACCACGATATCCAGGCTTCATTAAACACCATGCTCTGAGAGGAAGCAAACAGGTTTGAATATCTAGGGAAATGTACGGTGGCAGATGCTCCAGTGCGTGTTGAGAGCCAGGGAGAGGTAGGTCGCAGGGCCATTAGTCAAGTTAACAAATTTAGGCCTTTCTTGCCTTTTTTTTTTTCTTTTTTGAAGACTGGTCTTTGCATAGCCCTGTCTGCCCTGCAACTCTGACACTGGGAATTGACCACACCCAGTGATAAGTTTTCTGTGAAAGGAAGCAAAAGGGTTTAAGGAGTAGAAGGACATGATTGGGTCCATTTTAAAAAGACCATGTGGGGCTGGAGAGATGGCTCAGTGGTTAAGAGCACTGGTTGCTCTTCCAGAGGTCCGGAGTTCAATTCCCAGCAACCATATGGTGGCTCACAACCATCTGTAATGAGATCTGGTGCCCTCCTCTGGCCTGCAGGCATACATGGAGGCAGAATGTTGTATACATAATAAATAAATATTTAAAAAAAAAAGATCATGTGATTGTAAAATAGTGGACAGAGGAGGTGACAAGACTGGAGGTGGAGGTCCTGCCAGAGAGATTTGTAGTAATGTTGATGGCAGGAAATATTGGCTCTTTATTAGCATCGGTTATAAGAACAGTCAGTTTCAGGAGGCGTTTGGAAAGTATTGGGATGACAGAGAGGTCCTGTTGTGTGTGGTGTTTTACAGGTTCTGGGAATCCACATTCAGGTCCTCACTCCTACATAACCAGTGCTTTACTGACTAAGGCTACTTATCTAGCCTCACCTTTTGATATTTTAAAACATTTACTATTTTAATTTTATTTCAAAAACATTTTATGTGTATGAGTGTTTTGCCTGCATGTATATCTATGTGCCGTGTGCATGCTTGGTGTCCTCAGAGGCCCAAGAGGGCATTGGATTCCATGGAACTGAAGATTAAAAATGGTTTCGAGCTGCCATGTGGGTCCTAATTTTATTTTTTGAAACAAGATTAATGTAGCCTAAGCTGGTCTCAAACTTACTATATAACCCCAAATGGCTTCAAACTCTTGCTTCTCTTCCTTATCCTCCCCAGTGTTGGGATTATGGACCTGTGCCTGTTGTCTGAGGTTTTCTGTGCCACCAGGTCCCACAGCCATTTAGTCCCAAATAAACACACAAAGGTCTACATTAATCGTAAACTGATTGGCCTAGTATCTTAGGCTCTTCTTAAATAATTATTACATCTTAAAATTAGCCTATTCTTGTCTGTGTTAGCCATGTGGCTTGGCTTGGTACCTTTTTCAGCGAGGCAGTCACATCTTGCAGCTGGGTGACAACTGCAGACTGAAACTTCCCTCTTCCCAGAATTCTCCTGTTCTTGTTGCCCTGCCTCTACTTCCTGCCTGGTCATCCCCGCCTATACTTCCCTGCCTGGCTACTGGCCAAATCAGCATTTTATTAAAATACAATTGACAGGGTAGAGACCATTGTCCCACAGCATGTGCCTGTTACATTAGCTGTATCATAGGTGAGACTGGAGAGATTGCTCGGGTAGTTTAGTGTTTTCTGTACAAGCATAAGGACCTGAGTTCAGGTCCCCGGCATCTGCATAAAAGCCAGGCAAACTGCACACTTATAATCCCAGTGCTCGGTGATAGGAGGCCCTCTGGGGTTTGCTGCCCAACTAGTCTTACTGAATTGGTGAGCTCTAGGTTTACTGAGAGAATCTGTCTCAGAAAGAGAAGGGAGATTAGTGGAACAGTTACTCAGTGGTTAAGAGCACCGACTGCTCTCCCAGAGGACCTGGGTTCAATTCCCAGTACTCACATAGTGATGTTTAACCATTTAACTCCTGTACCCGGGGATCTGATACCCTCTGCTGGTCTCAAAGGCATTATACACACATGAGACATAGATGTGCATACAGGCAAAAATACCCTTGTACTTAAACAAATCTTTAAAAAAAACAGTGAATAGCAATTGAGAGAAATACTTGGCATTGACATAGACACATAAGACTCAGGTACATACACATACACCTGACATACACATGCAGACACTGCACACGTGCACAAAAGAAAAAAGATGCAAGAGTATTAAGTAAAATTCTACTACTGCCCAGTTTACTGTGGCATCCTTTTATAGGAAATGTATGCCCTGGTTTTTGCCTGTCTTTGCATTTGGGTTTGGGGTTTTTGTTTGTTCATTTTTGAGACTGGGTTGTAACGGGAGGGCCTGCTTGTTGGGGTTTCTGTCCTGCCTGGTTCCCGCATTCGTTAAGAACCAAGGAAAATCACACAGAGTGTCTAATGATAAACTGGCCCATTAGTTCAGGCTTCTTATTAACTCTTATAACTTATATTAACCCATCAGTCTTATCTGTATTAGCCACATGGCTCGGTACCTTTTTCAGCTGGGCAGGTCACATCTTCCCTCTTCTGTGTCTGGGCAGGACTGCAGAAAGAGCTTCCTTCTCCCAGAATACTCCTGTTCTCATTGCCCCGCCTCTACTTCCTATCTGGTTGTCCCGCCTATACTTCCTAGCTGGCTACTGGCCAATCAGTATTTACAACATAATTGGCAGAATACAGAATTGTCCTGCACCACTGGATCTCTCTGCATAACCATGATTGCCTTAGAACTCACTATGTAGACTAGGCTAGCCCCAACAGACTGAGTTGTTGTTTTCTGCCTCTGCCTCTCTAGTGCTGTAATTAAAAGTGTGCACCACTATTCCTGGCTGGCCTCTACAGGTTTAATCCAGCTCTGCTCATTAGAGTTCTTGGCATGGAGAAAACCTGCAGTGAATAGTAGCTATTAAGTATGTCTGGACAGGTTGGTTAGGAACATAGAGGAACTGGCTAGTTTTTACGTCACTTTGACACAAGATAGAATCATCTGAAAAGAGCACTTCAGTTGAGAAAATGCCTCAGTAGGATAGCTTATGAGGCCTGTTCTTAATTAGTGATTTGGGAGGGCTCTTCCTATTGTGGGTGGGGTCTCCCTGGGCTGGTTGGTCCTGGGTTCTACAAGAAAGCAAACTGAGCAGGTCATAAAGACAAAGCCAGGAAGCACCACTCCTCCATGGCCTGTGCATCAACTCCTGCCTCCAGGTTCCTGCCCTGACTGCCCTCAGTAATGAACTGTTTCCTGGAAGTGTAAGGGAAATGAACCCGTTCTTCCTCGAGTTGTTTTTGTCCTAACAGCAATAGAAACCCCAACTCAGACAGACACCACACAGAGACTGAGGCAGAGGGAGTGTTAAAGAGGCTAATGCTTGAGCATTGAGGAAGGACTAGTCAGATGAAGTGTATTGCAAGCAGGGAGAGCAATAGGAACCAAGGTATAGGGCCCGAAGAGAGTATGTTGTACGTCAGGAGCTACCAGGTTATTATCCTCTGTCAACACCTGCCCTAGCTCGGACTCTGGACGAGTTCCTGTATATACAACAAGCAGACATGTACACAAACAGTATGAAGTCGGGGACGCTAGGAACATCTGTCAGTGATTAATTCTTTCAGGAGAGGGAGGTGGATAAATATGGGAGTTGGAAAGGGAGGGTTTGTTAGAGGTCCCATCTGAACTAGAATTTGAAAGACTGGCCAAGGGGGAATTCAGACCGCTGGGTCTCAAGGGTTTTGTTTCCCAGACTCAGCAGCAGAGATGGGATGTCAGCAGTTTGAGGTCTGCTGATCAACGTATCCTTGAAGAGATGGCTCACTGGGTAGAGACATGTGGATCTCTTGAGTTTGAAGCCAGTCTGGTCTGTATTAGCGAATTCTAGGCCAGCCAGAGCTAGCTATGTAGTGATACCTTGTTGTTTTTTTTGAATAGTTTTCCTAATTTTTCCCCTTTTTCATATGTATCTGTGTGTAGTGTGTACATATGTGTATGCATGTGCAGGTGTGTATGTGTGGAAGCTCCAAGCTGACATCAGGTGTCCTTAATCATCATTATTTTCACCTTGTATATTGAGACGGGTTTCATGATAAACATGGGGTTGGCCATTTCCATTTGTCTAGCTAGTCAGCTTCTCTGGGATTTCTTGTCTTCACCCTCCAAGCCCCAACCCCCATGTGCTAGGATTGCAGGTAAGCAGCCACACCAACTCAGCTCTTACGTAGGGTCTAGGGATCTGAACTCCTGTTTTCATGCTTATCTAGCAAGTGCTCTACCTGCCGAGCCATCTCTTCACCCAGGGCATGCTTTTCTCTTACTTGTTATGTGTGTGAGTGGCACTCTGTGGAGGTCAGGACAACTTTCAGGAACTGCTTCCTTCTTTCTGTCATGGATTCCAGTGACTGAACTCAGGGTATCAGGCTTGAACAACTTTACCCACTGAACCGTCTCTCACTGGCCCCACGCCATACTTTTCTTAAAAGGCACACCCTTTTATTTTTTTAAATTATTTTCCCTTTTATTTTGTGTGTATGGATGGATGTTGTGCCTGTATGTATGTATGTCTATGTACCTCGTACATGTAGTGCCTGTGGAGGCCAGAGAGGGTATTTGATCTCCTGGACAAATAGTTGTTCCAGATAGTTGTGAGCTGCCTTCTGTATGCTGGGAATTGAACTTGGTTCCTCTTGAAGAGCAGACAGTGGTCTTAGCTGCTGGGCCATCTCTTCAGCCCCCAGCCTCAGAATTTTTATTTTGTGTTGTTCAGAGTGCTATGAAAAAGCCACAGGATCTAGGCATGGTGGCACACACCTTTTCCCCAGTATTCAGGAGGCAGAGGCAGGTGGATCTCATGTGTTCAAGATCAGCCTAGTCTACATAGTAATCTGCTCCAGGCCAGCCAGTGCCACATGTGAGACCCTGTTTCAAAAAACAAATAAAAATTCAAAAGAGAGTTCAGAATTTCCTTTGCCATACATAATAAATCTAGTGGCTGTTTATAATCTGGAGACTTATTTGTTTGTTTTTACGACAAGGTCTTGTAGCTACATAGCCAGTCGTCTTGTTTCCCATATCTGGCTGGCGAGCTTATTTGTCTAGTTGCTGCAACTTCAGTCTCTCATTTGTGTTTACATTTTACTGTTGCCAGTGGATAGGATGGTCCCGTGGGCATTGCACAGAACTCAGGAGACATGGAAGTGTTGTGAAAAATAGGTTTGGAAATGGCGTCTGTTCCCCAAGGAGTGTGTTTCGCAGATGGCTGTACTTAGCTCACATCCTCGGTAAGCATCTCTTTTCCTGTAGGCTGCTTTTTATGTCTTTTGCTTTTGAAAAAGCATTTCATGTCAGCATGCTTGGAATCTACAGCCCCATGTGAAAGCTTGGGTTCCTGGGGCACCTTGTCCAGCCTTTACAGAAAAAAAACTGGGGCTTGCAGCTCTAGTTTCAAGGCACTGCTGTTGAGGGGCGGGCTTTACAATAACTTGAAAAGTGACAACCGTACCGTTTAGCAGTTCAAGAAGCTCCTGCTTTCCTGGGTTGCTGAGATGTCAAATTCAAGCTGTGCTGTGTTGGTAAAGTGTTACCTACAAATGAGGGGGAAAGGAGTCCTTTTCACAGTTTCAGACGAGCTGTTTGCACTTCCTCCCCTCCACCTTTTCTCCTCTTGGTTTTGCATAAACATTAAATCCCCAAAGAACGAAATTTGAGGTGGAAATTTGAGGTGGCGAGTAGTACCTTGTCAGAGGGAGAAAGGCTTAGAAACCTGCACCTCTCATATTCCAGTGCAATTACTAAGTTGTAATTATTTCTAATTATAATATGTATACTATAACATTACCCATAATTAGGTAATTAGTTAATTAATTTGGAGATAGAGTCTTACTATGTAGTCCTGGCTGATGTGGGATGCTCTTCTGTATGCTGTGAATGTTTTATTACCACTGGTTAATAAGGAAGCTGATTTGGCCAATAGCCAGGCAGAATAGAGACAGGCAGGAAATCCAAACAGAGATACTGGGAAAAAGATGGCAGAGTCTGGGAGATACCAGCCGCCGCTGGAGAAGCAAGATGTGAGGTAACAAGCCATGAACCTCATGGTAAAATATAGGCTAATAAAAATGGGTTAATTTAAGTTTTGTAAGAGCTAGTTAATAATAAGCTTGAGCTAATAGGCCAGTTTATAATTAATATTAAGCCTCAGAGTGGTTATTTGGAA
This sequence comes from Alexandromys fortis, assembly GCF_014885135.2. NCBI lineage: Eukaryota > Metazoa > Chordata > Mammalia > Rodentia > Cricetidae > Alexandromys > Alexandromys fortis. The sequence goes on along the minus strand of NW_026068167.1, from coordinate 669,591 downwards.
ACTGGCAGGTGGGAGAAAAACCTTCAGTTACACCTGACTGACCTGGAACTCACTGTGTAGACCCAGGCTGGCCTCAAACCTGTTTCTGCTTCCTGAGTGCTGGGATTAAAGACTTGTACCCACACACTGAACATTAAATTTTAGTTATTATTTTGGGCTACAGAGATGCCTCAGTAGTTAAAGAGCACTTGTTGTTCTCGTAGAGGATCCAGATTCAACTCCCAGCACCCTATGTGATGGTTCACAACTATCTGAAACTAAAGAATCTGATCCCTTCTGATCTCCTTGGGCACCAGAGACACATCATGGTATACATACATATATGCAGGCAAACACTGATACACATAAAAAGGTTGATCTTAAACTTTTTTAAAATTTAAGTCATTACTTTGTTTTATGTGTATAGGTGTATGCTAAATATACATCTATGTACCATAACATGAAGTTCCCTCAGAGGCCAGAAGAGGGCATAGGATCCCCTGGAACTGGAGTTACAGACAGCTGTAAGCCACCATGTGAGTGCTGGGAATTGAACCTGGATCCCCTGGAAGGGCAGCAAGTACTCTTATAGAGTTTTTGAGTGTTTCTGATGCTTAAAAAGTTTCAGGCCAGTTCACAACCCCCAGAGAACCTAGGTAACAAACAGGACCCTAAGAGAGACATACATGGATCTACATAGGAAGGAGAAAACAACAAGATTTCCAAGTAAATTAGGAGTGTGGGGGTCACGGCAGAGGGTAGAATGGGAGCGGAGCGGAGAAAAATGGTATAACTCAATAAAAACAGTTTCAGGTCGGGTGGTGACAGCAGAGGCGGGCGGATCTCTAGGAGTTCTGGTCTACAGGGGCTAGTTCCAGGACAGGCTCCAAAGCTACAGAGAGACTGTCTCAAAAAAAAAAAAAAAAAAAAAAAAAGTTCAGGCCAGATCGTGATGCATCCCTTTATTATTCCCAGTGTAGGTAGAGACAGGCAAATCTCTGTAAAGTTGAGGCCAGCCTTGTCTACATAGCACGTTCCAGGACAGCCAGGGATATGTAGAGAGACACTATCTCAAATAAGTAAAGTTTCAGATTTTCCAATTAGAGATAACTTCCCTAATAAAATGTGTATTTAGCTTTTCAAATTCTGAAAAAGTCTGAAACTTCTAACAGTTGAATCTCCAAACAGTTGAATCTCCAGTACTTCCAAAGAAAATAAAAAAAAATCAGGACCAAGCTAGGGATATTGGCATATGCCTGTAGTTCCAGCATTTGAAGCTGAGGTGGAAGGATGATTTGAGTCCAAAAGTTCAAGACCAGCCTGGACAACATAGGCCAGATTATAAAACATACAACACTAATAAAAATCCAAGATCAATAGGTTCTACATTTCTACTGTCTGATGGCTTTTGTGGCCAATCACTTTTTGTTTAATTTGAGCCAGGATCCCATTATATAGATGACTTGATCTTAACTTGCAATCTTCCTGCCTTTGTTCCCTCGCTCTGTAGGCCAGGCTAACCTTAAACTCAAAGATCCTCCTGCCTCTGCTTCCAAGTGCTGGGATTAAAGGTGTGCACACATAATCATCTCTTAAGATTAAAAACCCTTTTATTGTCATAGTGACATTTTATGAAAACTTTTATTATAATTTATTTTTATTTAAACTTTCTTTTTTAGATTACTTTATGAATATTTTTGTATGCGTGTATATAAGCCTGGTACCCAGGGAAGTCAGACAAAGTCATTGGCTGTCCTGAAACTGGAGTTATAGATGGCTGTGAGCCACTGTGTAGATGTTGGGAGCATCTGTAGTGGCCATATCAGTATGGCCTTTCCTTCCTTTAGCCTTTCTCAGACTTTCCTAGCTCTGAGCTATTCTTACCAGGTTATCTGTTATCTGTAGCTTTCAGTGTTACCTCATCTCTTTACAGAGAAAAAATGGCCTTCAGGATCTTAGGTATTTCTGTCTGTGTTGGTTCAGCCTGTGTGTTCTCTGGCAGATGTCTGCAGAACGCCCCATGTGGTAGCAGTAGGGGTGTAGTCCATGTCAGGAGACCACAGGAAATGAGCATTTGTGCCTGCACACAGTGGCACAACGTTTGCCCAACAGAAAATTGTGGGATTGGTGAGCTAGGGAGGGATACACACCATCAGGAATGGCTCCTTTAAGCATGCACATTTAATTGTTACAGTTTCTTCAAGGCGTCTCAGAGGTGGTTGCATCAGTTATGGGTTTTCTAAAGTTTCTGCTTCTTAGCACCCCTTGGCAACAGAGGGGCAGCTACAGGAACCAGGTAACCAAGACGTGACTAACTCTTTAGGCCACTTCTATCAATTCTCAGATGAGTGCTTTCAGGGAATTTTCCATAGCAACTAGTAGCTGAAAAACCTGCCCGCCCAGCTTAGCAGTATCACTTCTGGGAGGCGTAAGGACAGCCTGAAGTATATGTATCCATGTATACAACATGCACGGAAATAGCACAGATGCACACATGCATACAGAATTCAGAGCTGAAGCTCACAGCCTGTTAAAATGTATCCATAGTCCGGCCATTTCTCCAAGCTTTCACCCAGGCAGAGCCCACATCACCTCCTACCCTGGGCGGGCATCTGGAGAGTTTATCCAGTCCCATCAGATTTTGCTTCATGGCTGTTCAGAACTTCCTGATCACTCCAGTCTCTGAGAATAAAGATCAAAGGCCTGTATGCAGGGTGAGGTGCCCTTGGCCCCTGCTGCTGTTCCCCTCAGTGCACCCCAGGCTCTGAACTTATTGGCTGCTCTCGGTACCTGGATCTCTCAAGCCTTGATTCCTTGCTTCCCTTGGATCCTTGCCCAGACCTCAACTCTCAAAGGCTCCTTCTGATATGATACAGATAGTTCCTCTTTTCTGATGCAGTCCCATCTGGTTTTATCTCATGGCTGATTTTCAACTATCCTGCAGCAGCCTGACCTTGTTCACTGTTGGGCGGCCTTGCTCAGTACCCAGTCATTGTTTGCTGAGTGACCAATGAGTAGGAGGCTGCCGAGAAGGGACCTGCTGATGGAGAACTGTCTTCCAGCCTCTCTGCCTCCATAGCAGATGTCAGTTCCTCCACTTTAAACCTGTTTTGCTCTGCCATGTTTTCTCTTCTTCCTCTTCTTATTTTTTTTAAAGTATTTATTTATTTAGTATACAATATTCTGTGTGTCTGCCTGCAGGCCAGAAGAGGGCACCAGATCTCATTTCAGATGGTTGTGAGCCACCATGTGGTTGCTGGGAATTGAACTCGGGACCTTTGGAAGAGCAGACAGTGCTCTTAACCACTGAGCCATCTCTCCAGCCCCCATCCTCTTCTTATTTTTCAGACAGGGTCTTACTATGTAGCTGTGGCCTCACTATATTAGACCAGACTATCTTCAAACTCACAGAGGTCTGCTTGCCTCTGCCCCCTGAGTACTGGGATTTGCCACCATGCCCAATCCTCTCCTCTTCTTCAAGGAACAACCAGATCACCTCCTTTGTGCTATGTCTTAGGATCTCATCTGGGGATATGTTACATCGAACCATTTGACATTGGTTTTGTAGGTTATCACACACGAATATCAGCAATTTCATATGGCTTAATAGTTTTTAGTGTGCCACAGTCTGGACCCAAGGCTCAGATACCAACAGCCATTTTTTCCCTGAAAGTCATTTTCTAGACATTACTAGGATCCCTAGGGCCCCTATGGGAAGTCCGATGGTGTGCTTGAGGGCCTTACTTAATCTCGATGATTTTATAATGCATAAGTGGTGGTATTCATTTTATTAGTGAGAAAACGGAGGTTCAAAGTGAAATATACTTGCCTAGGACCTGAACAAGTGGAGATTAGCAGAACTGTTGCCTGAATCCAGATTCCCAGAAGACATCCCATCTTCCCCTTACCCAGATCTCTCTCTGGTTTTTTTCGAGACAGGGTTTCTCTGTATAACAGCTCTGGCTGTTCTGGAACTTGCTCTGTAGACCAAACTGGCCTCAAACTCACAGATCTGCCTGCCTCTGCCTCCCGAGTGCTGGGATTAAAGGCGTGCACCGCCATCTCACTGTGGTACAATCGATGAGCTCTGAATTATACAATTCATGCAGTCTGGTCTTACAAAGCAAGTTTTAGGACAGCCAGGGTTACAAAGAGAAACTCTGTCTCAAACAAAACAAAACAATAAAGCAAAACAAAAAGAGAAAAATGGTAGTAGACATCTCCTAGTTGAACGTTGGCATGGGCAGAGGACTCTTCCTTCTGGGATGGAGAAGTGGTGTGGAACAACCTCCTTTTTGCTTTCTTGACAGAGCAGATAAAACCCAAGGAGCCTCATGGCAGTCAGACGCTCGTGATGCCCATCTAAGCCTGATCCGGGAAGACCTGCTACTGTGTCCTGCACACGATGTCAGGTGGGACAAGGCCTGCACTCATGGGAGCGCGGCTGGAGCCGACTTGCAGCTTCATAATTAGTCTTCCACTGAGGCGGAGAAAGATGAGCAGTCGAAGGCCTGCCACAGCACATAGCAGGTTTAAGGGCAGCCTGAGCTATGAGGCCTTTTCTCAAAAACAACCCAGACAACTGAAAAATAATCTAGATGGGAGAGGTGGACGGGGGAAGAGAAGGCTTTGGGCTCTCGGGTCAGTGACTGAGACTGCTCTGCTCCATGCTCTCCTCTGGCCTGCGGACTTTGAGTTGAGCAGGGCGGTGGTGGCTCACACCTTTAATCTCAGCACCCAGGAGGCAGAGGCAGATGGATCTCTGGTCTACAAAGTGAGTTCCAGGTCTGGGCTGTTACACAGAGAAACCCTGCCTCAAAACCAAGGGGGAAAAAAAGAGTCTGGGTTTATATGTTGGACATACTGCTGCTTTTCCACCACCAGCCTCATCAGCCCATTCCATACAACCAGTCATTTCTGTGTGATTTCTATTATTGATTGATTGAGACAGGATCTAATGCCTGAAATGAGAACTCACTATGTAGATTAACTAGGCTGGCCTCAAACTCAGATTCGTTGCCTCTGCTGGGATTAAAGGTGTGCCACCATGTCTGATGTTTCTGCTTTTCTTAACTGTTCTCTCTGGTCTTTGTAGGAAACCACATGCCTTCTGCCAGTGGCCCTTTCTCTGCCCTGACTCCAAGCATATGGCCCCAGGAGATCCTGGCAAAGTACGCACAGGTATAGCAGTTAACATAGCCAGGCACCAGCCTGCCTAGCGCCCTCCCATGCTCTTCATGAAGAGATTTACTTTCACAAGTATTCTGGGGATAGATGACCCACTCCACATTCACACAGGGTCACAGGCTCACTACTAGAGGTGACATTTTAGTTTCCTGGGACTGTAGGACCCAGTCATTAGCTAGGAGAAAGGTTATTATGGAGACACAGGAGAATTCAGTAATGTGGTGACCCTTTGTACCAGATGGCGAGAGAAGGCATCATAGAAGGGTACCCATTATCAGGGTGTGGGTTTTAGCAGTCAGCCATACGGGTGGCATCTTTTGGAACCGCTTCACACTGCTTCCTAATCCTGGTTCTAGAAGGAAGAGTCTGCAGAGCAACCAGAGTTCTGCTATGATGAGTTTGGTTTCCGCGTGGACAAGGAAGGTGAGATGCTGCCCCTTCTGTGTGATCTTACTGACGTCCTCGGGAGGAATCTGGCCCTGTGTTTTCCATTCTACTGCGTGTGACCTCTGAGGTTTGGGGCTATCATTTAAGGAGTTAAGGACAGAGTATATCAGAGTATATCTAAGGGTGATGTAAGTTTATGGGAACTTTTTTTTATAAGATAAATCTTATTAATTTTTACATAATATAGCAGTTATGTATGTTGTAGAAAAATTGGACCATGCAGAAAGGGAAGAAGATTAAAGCAAAATGAAGCCTGGGCATGGTGATACACATTTTTTTTTTTTTTTTTTTTTGGTTTTTTGAGACAGGGTTTCTCTGTGGCTTTGGAGCCTGTCCTGGCACTAGCTCTGTAGACCAGGCTGGTCTCAAACTCACAGAGATCTGCCTGCCTCTACCTCCCGAGTGCTGGGATTAAAGGCGTGCGCCACCACCGCCCGGCATGGTGATACACATCTTTAATCCCAGTACTCGGGAGGCAGAGGCAGGCAAATCTCTGAGTTTGAGGCCAGCCTGGTCTACAAAGCTAGTTATGGGACAGCCAATGCTGCAGAGAAACCCTGTGTGTTGTGGCAGGGTTTGGTCTTTCAAGAAAGGGTTTCTCTATGTAGCCCTGGCTGTCCTGGAATTCACTTTGTAGACCAGACTGGTCTTGAATTCAGAGATTGCCTGCCTCTGCCTCCTGAGTGCTGGGATTAAAGGTGTGTGCTACTATCACCTAGCAGGAGAGGTAGGATTGATTGATTGATTGATTGATTGATTGATTGATTGATTGATTGATTTATGTTTTTGAGACAGGGTTTTTCTGTAGCTTTGGAGCCTGACCAGGCTGGCCTCGAACTCAGAGATCTGCCTGCCTCTGTCTCCTGAGTGCTGGGATTAAAGGTGTGCGCGGCCACTGCCCAGCCCACTCCTCCCTTTTAATTTACCACTTGTGGTTGAGGTTTTTTAGAACTATTGTAAGAGCTTGACTTAGGGTGACTGCCAAGGAGATTCTGCAGGCAGACTCACCACACAGACTGTTTGCTGGCCACAGACTTCGTCCTCTTGTGTGCAAGGGGTTCATGAAGCTGTGGTAGCTGTGCTTTTTTCCCGTTGATGTTCCCAAAGATGGTCTTGGCCACATGCAGTTCCCATTCAGGTGAGGAGACAGGCCGTAATCAAACCGAAATAGAGTATGCTGGGGGCAAGAAGACCTATGAAGAGTATGTCATGGCTCGCAAAGAGGGAGGTGAAATATTTACATGCAAGGCAGTTAAGTAGGGCTTTCAGAAGGGAAGACTTTGAATAGAGACTAGAAGGGGAGGGAGGGAGGAAGGGAATGTAACTGCGGATGGGCAGTGACAGGTGCACAGGTCCCAAGGAGTGAATGGGTTTGGTGGAGAAGAATGGAGTGGAGGAGTAAGAAGAAAGGGGTAAGAGGTGAGGACAGAGCAGCAGGTGATGGACCCCGAAAGCCTTTAGTCTTGAGCCTGAGCAGTGACATGATCCTAGAAGGTCTATGTGACTGCTCTGGAGGCCAGTGAGATGCGCCAGTAGCCAGGGGTTTGGTAAGACACAAGCTGGTGAGATGGCTCAGTGGGTGGAGGTGATTGCCACCAAGCCTGGTGAGCTGGTTTTGATCCTTGGGGCCCATGTGGTAGAAGGTGAGAACTGACTCCCAGAAGTTGTCCCAGACCTCTACACCTGCACTGTCACACACGTGTGCTCACACATATACACGCACAAAGCCCACTGTGTTTGCAGTGGATTGAATTTGGTGTTTAGGGTACAAGGAGCCTCCCAACCCTCTGGAGGATGGAGACCTGGCTTCTGGGTCTGGGGCTGCTTTGAGGAGAAGGTCTGCTTGGGCCCCCTTACCACTAAGAAGGCTGTGTGGCGAGAGCTCTGGGAAGCTGTGGGCAGCAGTAAACCCCATCTAAACAGACCAGACTAATGTGGGGAGTGGGGAGTAAGGAACACGTTTCCCTTCCCCTCTCTTCTCTCTTGGTGGAAGGTTCAGAGCCTGGATGCAGCCAGATGGCAGGTGCACCCCTGGTGGAGGATCCCCCACACAGGCTACGGTGGCAGGCCCACCTGGAGTTTACCCACAACCATGATGTGGGGGATCTCACGTGGGACAAGATCGCAGTCTCCCTCCCCCGCTCTGAGAAACTCCGCTCCCTAGTGCTGGCTGGCATCCCACATGGCATGAGGCCACAGGTGAGATGGCCACAAAGACAAGGACCCCACAGAGAGTTGAGTGCTCTGGCCTGTCACAAAAGAAACTGCTATGTGGCTTCTCCCTCCAGTTATGGATGCGATTGTCTGGGGCACTACAGAAGAAGAAGAACTCTGAGTTGTCCTACCGTGAGATTGTAAAGAACAGCTCCAATGATGAGACCATTGCTGCCAAACAGGTAACACGGAACAGCCAGCTAAGCCGGTCAGGAGGAGCTGCTTGGCAGAGCCCATGTGCCCTGGCAGGAGGGAGGCATCACCTCTGGGACTGCCCCTTGTTGGTCTCCTTGGCAGGGTGGGCAGCCCTTTTACTCATGAATGGGGCCTGGAGTAAACTTGCTCCTTTCCAGGCCCTTCAGTGCTGCAGGGAAAGTTATGGAAGGTGTGAGGAAGGACGTAGAGGAGATGGCTCCATGTTAGGAAGAGCGGGAAATTTTAAATACAGATCTGGGTCAGGCAGAGGTTCCCAGATGGCTGGTGTGGGCTCAGGTCCACACCTGATGGGATCTAGTCCTGGAGAAGGGAGGGTTAGCCTTGGCCTGGACCTAAAGGAATCCCCATTGATGGGACAGAAGCCCACCCACCTGTAGCTTCTCTCCCTTACTGGGTGGGTAGCAGTCTACAGCTGCATCAAACAAGGTCTTGTGGGGTGGTGTGGGGATCTGACAGATTGAAAAGGACCTGCTCCGCACCATGCCCAGCAACGCCTGCTTTGCCAATGTGAACAGCATTGGGGTGCCCCGCCTGCGCAGAGTCCTCCGAGCACTGGCCTGGCTTTATCCCGAGATTGGCTACTGCCAGGGCACAGGCATGGTAAGCAGCCTGGGAGGCAACCAGGGTCTTTTTCAGGCCTCTTGTGGGCCATGTTCTCCCTTGAGGTGCTGTATGGATGGGAGGTGGGGATTGATCTGGGAATCCCCAAGGAGGGCCGTGGGAACATGTGTCTTTCCCTAGGGGCCCTCTCAGTCAGCCTGAAAAAGTGTGCCTTCAGGAGGATCCCCAAGAGCCTTTCCTAAGTAGCCATTCTAGAATGACCCATATGAATACTTGGGTAGAAGCCCTGTGTCCTCCTCTGGCTAGGTGGCCGCCTGCCTCCTGCTGTTCCTGGAGGAGGAGGACGCCTTCTGGATGATGTGTGCCATTGTTGAGGACCTGCTGCCTGCTTCCTACTTCAGCACCACCCTGCTGGGTGTCCAGACTGACCAGCGGGTCCTGCGCCACCTGATCGTTCAGTACCTGCCTCGCTTGGACAAACTGCTGCAGGAGCATGACATTGGTGAGTCCTGGCTGCCTCCCTCCCCCAGGGTCCGGGGACCCCAAGATGATAGTACCAACTCTGAGCTGAGAGGGCTGGTGGCTGGGCTGCCGGCAGAGACTCACGGTTTATTCTGATCCCTTCCCTTCCTTTCCCTTCTGCTGCTCTTTCGGAGCTGGCTGACTCTTGCCCAGGCTGTCCCCTGTAGACCACAGCCTGGTCCCAGCCCCCGTGGCTTTGGTGTCTGTTGGCAGAGCTCTCCCTGATCACACTGCACTGGTTCCTCACGGCCTTCGCCAGCGTGGTGCACATCAGATTGCTGCTGCGCATCTGGGACCTGTTCTTCTACGAGGGCTCCCTGGTGTTGTTCCAGACTACGCTGGGCATGCTGCGCCTTAAGGTGCTTACAGAGTCTCCTCCCCACCGTCAGGGCCTCCTAGCTTCCAGACTGAGAAAGGAGAGCGTGGACCAAGTACAGCAGCTCTGGTACCCTCCTCTGGGGAGACCCCATGCTAGTCCAGCCTTCATCATAGTGTTGCCCGAGAGAAGCCCTAAGTGTGGGTGTGCTCGGGGATCTTCCTGGGCCTGCCGAAGGGCACAGGTTTCTGAGGAGGGCACCAGTGCCATGCTCCCTAACTCTTCCACTCCCCAGGAGGAAGAGCTGATACAGTCAGAGAACTCAGCCTCCATCTTCAACACGCTGTCGGACATCCCTGCACAGATGGAAGACGCGGAGCTGCTGCTAGGGGAGGCCATGCGGCTGGCTGGCTCCCTCACTGATGTGGCTGTAGAGACCCAGCGCCGCAAGCATCTGGCCTACCTCATTGCAGACCAAGGCCAGACCCTGGGGACTAGTGCCACCACCAACCTCTCTCAGGTGGGCTGAGTAGGGAGGCTCTGTCTTGGCCATATCATGGAGTTCCCAAGGGAGCCCAGAGGGCCCTTACCTGCTGAGCTACTCTCCATCCCACCCAGCTCTGCACATGCCTGCAGTGGCCACTAGGGGGCGACCTAGGCTTCCTTAGTAACAGGCATTTCTGGACATTGTGCCTAGCCTGAACTGAAGATATGGTTTGATCTCAGTGTCCACTTCAGGCCATTAGAAATGCCCAGGCACTAGTGAGACACAAGTTAGTGTCTGCCTTTCTGAGTGGCTGCTTTGGCCACTGCTGACAGCTTTCTTCTCCACAGGTTGTACGCCGCAGGACTCAGCGGAGGAAGTCTGGCATCACCTCCCTACTCTTCGGTGAGCACCAGGGTGGGTTTGTACAGGCTCTTCTAGAGGCTGGGCAGGACTGGTGACTGAGCCCATGTGCCTCCTAGGGGAGGATGACCTGGAGGCTCTCAAAGCCAAGAATATCAAGCAGACAGAGCTGGTAGCTGACCTCCGCGAAGCCATTTTACGTGTGGCACGCCACTTCCAGTGCACAGACCCCAAGAACTGCAGCGTGGTGAGTGGCAGGTTCCCCAGACTCAACTTGGGGCTCCCCTTCCCCAGCCCATTCTTGGTACTGAGGCTCCTCCTCCATGGTGGGCCTTTCATTTCTGGCAGGAGCTGACCCCAGACTACAGCATGGAGAGCCACCAGCGGGACCATGAGAACTACGTGGCGTGCTTACGCAGCCACCGGCGCCGGGCCAAGGCCCTGCTGGACTTTGAGCGGCATGATGATGATGAGCTAGGCTTCCGAAAAAATGACATCATCACGGTGTGTGGGGGCCTGGCACGCGTGCTTCCTGCTGCCTGCTCCCCACCTTCCCTGCTGAGAGCTGATGTTGCTGAGCATGTTTGGTCTCAGCCTGGCGGGTGCTGAGGCCATCGGGTGGTTTGTGCAGGCCCTGAGCCCAGTCCTGTTTTTTCTCCTGCAGATCATCTCTCAGAAGGATGAACACTGCTGGGTGGGCGAGCTGAACGGGCTGAGAGGTAGGTGAGGGCTTCTGTCTGCTGCAGGGCTGGCGGGGGAGACAAGTCCTTCCTCTTCCATGGCCTGCCCAGCCTCAGACCTCTGGCCTCTGAGAGGGCTGGGCTTTCTTTCCTTTGGTGGTCTTGGCATGCCTGGCCTACTTGAAGGTTCTGAATGGCCCGGGGAGCCCTTTTCTTGGACCTTGGGGAGAAGGGTTGCGATGGCCACTGCTGCTCTTCACATGACTGCTTCCCCCGACAGGCTGGTTTCCGGCTAAGTTTGTCGAGGTCCTGGATGAACGGAGTAAAGAGGTAAGAGTGTGGAGCTGCTCCTTGTAGCTCGTGGTGTGGGACCATCCTCCTACTGGGTCCATGTCCCAAGTGAGCCCTGGCTTGTGGCAGCTGCCAGGAGTACAGGAGAGGGTGGCTGCAGGTGTCAGGCTAGGGCTTCTCAAACGTTCTCTCCATCAGTACTCCATTGCGGGGGATGACTCTGTGACAGAAGGAGTCACAGACCTCGTGCGAGGGACCCTCTGCCCAGCCCTCAAAGCCCTATTTGAACATGGACTGAAGAAGCCGTCCTTGCTTGGAGGAGCCTGCCACCCCTGGCTGTTTATCGAGGAGGTAATTACTGTTGGCACCTGGGCCTGGTGCTCACCTCAGTCCTTCCCTGGGTTCCTGGAGGAGGTGGAAGGAGCTTGCAGCAGGGTGGTGGTGGCGTGTGTTCACCATCACTGCCCTCACTCACACTGTGTCTTGTCCACCACAGGCAGCGGGCCGGGAGGTCGAGAGGGACTTTGATTCAGTGTACTCCCGCCTGGTGCTCTGTAAGACATACAGGTACATACATAGTGCCTGTGCCATCTGCCAGTGCCCAGCACGGCAGCCAGTGATGGCACTCTTTTTCTTGCAGGTTGGATGAAGATGGCAAAGTCCTGACCCCTGAAGAGTTGCTGTACCGGGTAAGTTAGGACACTTGTTAGGATTCTTGAGACCTCTCTGGCCAGCCACTGGGCACTTGAGTGACATTGTGCCCTTCTCAGGCTGTGCAGTCTGTGAATGTGACCCATGATGCGGCACACGCCCAGATGGACGTCAAGCTCCGCTCACTTATCTGTGTGGGGCTCAAGTAAGTGTAGGGAAGGAGAGGCCTTCAAAGAGTGTACCCCACAGGGCAGAGCCAGGGTGTGGGGGAGGTCCTCAGGAATTCTGAACCCATTGGAGACCTCACTTTCCTGAGGGTGCAGGGTGGGGTCCTCTGGCCCCCAGCCCCATCCTCTTCTTGCCTTGTTCCTAGTGAACAGGTGCTACACCTGTGGCTGGAGGTCCTCTGTTCCAGCCTGCCCACTGTGGAGAAGTGGTACCAGCCCTGGTCCTTCCTGCGCAGCCCCGGCTGGGTCCAGATCAAGTGTGAGCTCCGGTGGGTGAGTGGGCAGCTCTGAAGGGCCTGGAACTTGGTGGGATTGGAGACTGGTGGGTGGGCAGAATAGCCCAGAATGACCAGAGACTGTCCCTTGGTCCCTAGTGTCCTCTGCTGCTTTGCCTTCAGCCTCTCCCAGGACTGGGAGCTTCCTGCTAAGAGAGAGGTATGTATGTGTGTGGCTTGGTTGGTCCCTGGCATTGCCTTTGCCAGGAGGGCTGAGGTGCAGTCTGGGCTGAAGTGACCTGTGTGGTTCCAGGGTGGTCCCTGTGCATGACTGGGGCTGTTCTGTGCACAGGAGGAGAAGCAGCCACTGAAGGAGGGTGTTCAGGACATGCTCGTGAAGCACCACCTTTTCAGCTGGGACATAGATGGATGACACTCCTAGCTGCTCTGTGGCTCCCAGGCCTACCCCAGCCATCGGTTGCCTGGCTGGCAAAGCCCTGGCCAGCCTCAGGCCTCCTTCCCCAAGGAAGGGGTTCAGGGAAGGAAACACCCCTGAACCTGCCCAGGACCCACGATAGTGTCTAGGCTTCCCCACCCCATGCTTGCATAGTTGGCTGGTGGCCAGCTCAGCGTCTCTTCTTAACGTGTTTCTGGGGAAGTGTCCTTCCAAGGTCCTGAAGGAGTGGAAAGCCACGTCCAAGCTGGCCTTTGCTCAGGAAGGGTGTAGGCTAATTTGACCTCTTTAAATGTAAATAAAACTCATTTTGTGAGACAGCGCCTCCTATCTTTGTTTAGCTAGGCCTGGGTACTATCAAGGTGACCCCATCAAAAACCACTTGAAATGGTCTGAAACTAGGGCCACAGTGTGACCTGTAGGTGCCGTCGTGGAATAGGCCCAGGACCCCAGTCACGCCTTTCAACCCTGATGGATCAAGTACAACAGCCTGGCAAGTCAGTGTTTTTGTTTTATTTTAAAAAGTTCACACAGCTTCCCCACCTTTGTCCCAGCACTGTCCCTACTCCGTACTGGATCAGGACAGAACAGGGCTGGTGTTGGGCAGAAGGTACCTCTTAGTCCCCAGCAGGTGTAGCCGGGACCCGCGGGACCCACCCACCCTTACCCCATCCCAAGGCCAGGGTGGCTGCAGTGGGGAGATGGGACGGAATGTGGGTGAGTGGAGAGCTGAGAACCAGGAAGCACCTCTGCCCTTGTGGCACTATGGGGCCAGGAAGCAGGGCAGGGTGGCGTGTAGGCAATGGTAGGTGTCTGTCTACATGTCAAATATGTGTGGAATAGGCCTAGGCAGCTGCATGCCAGGTTGGGTACCGGGCCACGTGGCACACAGCTCCTCATGGTGACCCTGTATCAATCCCCAAGCAGCTCTCCAGGCCTTTGCATGTGAAAGCAGGTGGAGGTAGCCACACCCATCTCCCCCCACCCCTAAAAATATATGTATATATGCAAGTTGATATATAATATCGAGGTATATACACCTATACAGATTTTTGCCACCAACCACTAAATGGTTACACTATATACCAAGACTAAAATGGCAGAGTGCCACCTCTTGGGACACAGGGTCCTGGGACTGGCTGAAATAGGGAATGGGCAAGTAGAGGCCTGGCTAGTTTCCTCCTCAAAGGGAGAGGAAGGCAGGCTGGCTCCAGGCCCACCTGGGCCAAACTTCAGCCAGGTGTGCACCTCTGACCTTGACCTCAGAAAAGGAGGTCGAATTGAAGTGGGTTTGGCCAGCCTCTGAAAACCTCAGCGTGGGCCCAGAGTTATTTCTTGACAGCTTTTATCCCCAGCCCTGGGCCCTGGGTGAGCGTGAGCCAGGTGTAGGGTCTCTACTGCAGCCTCCAGGGACTGTGATTGTCAAGGCTCACAGTCACAGGGAGCACACACTGGTTATGGTCCTGTGGCTCCCCAACTTCAGACCCTTCCCTAGCCTATGTCTGGAGTTAGAGGGCTACAAGCAGGAATCCCAGTGGAGCTGCAAGTCGTGGCCATCCAGGAAGTCCGTGGAGAAGAGGCTGGGGGCTGCAGTACTGAGGGGAGCCAGGCTGAGCACAGGGCCACCAGATGACAGCTCCAGCCAGTCCATGCTGTCCAGGTGGCCATCAGCCAGGTCCAGGCCCATACCACTGCTGGGCTCAGAAGCAAAGTGCAATTCAGAGGTGTCCATGGGTGATGGGGGGTGGTCCAGGATGGCAGAACTGCTCAGCATCTGGCTATGGAGGTCGTCAATGAGGGAGAGGGGCTCTGGTCCTTCGTGCCCACTAGTCAGCAGGGGCAGCCCCGTACTGCTTTCCAGGAAGTCCTCCAAGCGCCCCGGGAGAGTGGGGGAGCCAGGTGGAGGAGTGGCCTGAGGGAGTTCATTCGAAGGCGAGGGCTGTGGTGTCAGCAGGGACCCACAGGCTGCTGCTGGGGGTGGCTTCTCCTTGCCTGGTAGGGATGGTTGCTCCTTGAAATATGCTGAAATCTCTGCCAACAGAGATAGTGGATTGGGTCAGAAACCAAGTTTGAATATGCACAAAAATGATGGGACAATCTTTACCATAAATCAGAGAAGAATCTACTGACTACAGACTTAAATATAGGAGAGAAAACCATAGAACTTCTAACTTGTGGGAGCTGAGGATAATGGAACAATGCCTGCCTGATATGCATGAGGTTCTTCTGGGTTCAGACCACACATGCATGCACCAAAAAGATAAAATAATGAAAAGACATGTCACCAAATGAGGAAGTATCTGCAGGTCACAGATTGACCAGGGAGTGCATACAATTTGTAAAACTCAACTTCACTTTTAAAAATGGGCAAAGGATAGGTATTTTCTCCAAAGATCACATGTCTGTAACAGTTCGTGGCATCACTGGTCATTAGGGAAATGAAATGCCCTGCCCTGAGGAAATACTATCTCATACATGACAGTCTGGCTACTCTCAGGTCAGAAAATAGGTGTTGGTGAGGAAGTGGGGTCACTGGAACCAAGTGTGCACGACAAGGGAAGGTTAAATAGCTCACAGCAGCTTTGAAAGCAGTATGAGTTGGTTCCTCAAAAAAATTAAAAAAAAAAAAAAAACAGTATGACCCAGCCATCTCACTTGTACCTAAAAGCAGCAGCCACATACATTTCAAGTGTGCAGTGATGGACAAGTGGATGAGCCCTGAGGACATGGTAAGTAAAATAAACCCCTCACAGACAGACCAGACCACTGAAGTCCACATGCGGGGGAATGAGACGGTGACGGCTGTGCAACACCAAGTGTACTTAATGCAACTGGACTGTCGAGTTTTGTTGTATGTGACACAAAACACTCCAGGTCTCTGTCCCAGGTCAACTATGCCTGTGTTCAGTTTCCCAGATGCCACCACCTGACTTTCTGGCATCGTGTCCTTTGGGGGATGGGGACAGGCAGCACTCTGGCTGCCATTCCTCTATCATCCCTTAAATACCAGATTTCAGTGGTTCCAACTCCTCCATTAATCCCCTCTGTCCTGATGGGGTTTGTTGTGGGCACAGTGGCCACTGTGGCTCAGGCCTGGGGCTCTCCTGAACTCCAGTCCAACCACCTGCACTGGTACAAAGGCTCGGTGGCAGACTCAGCACTAAATGTTCTCCTTAAGCCTGGAAACTCCTGAGTATCAAGCACTGAATAGTTAGTTGTATGTGACACAATCAAACTTCCCCTGGCTGCGCCTCTCCAGCTCACTGCAGGGTCTCCGTGCTGGTGTTCCTGCACAGCCACAGTCACTACAACAGGGAGGGCCTTGTGCCAGTCGACTCTGCCACCTGGGGCCAGCCATGACCTCATGTTCTTCTGCCCTCTTCTCACTCCACAGCCCCAAGCCGGTGCCTTCCTAGGGTTTGCCCTGGATCTTCCCTGCCCCTTGTCCCCACACTGGAGACTGAGTTCTACAAGGATAGATGTAGACCACGCCCACCTAACTGCAGGGATGAAACAAACTGCCACCCTGTAACTAGAGGTGAGGAAGGCAGCTGGGGATGGGGATTTTACCTCCACTCTGAATAAGAATATCAAACAGATCGTCCATCTGCTGACTGGAAGAGCCATTTTCCTGCAGGAAAGAAACAGAAAACATGAATATCCAGATACCATCTCAGCTCAGATTGGGCAGCCTTGCACTGAGTGTTCCCCATGCTTGTCATGGACCTGCTTCTTAAGCCCATCCCCAACCCATGTGGGGCTGAGGCATTGCCCAAGGTTGGGCCTGCTGCCTTAAAGCATATTGTCCATGTGTACATGCATGCCATAATGTGTGGAGGTCAGTTCTCCCCTTCTACCGTGTGGTTCCTGAGGCTCAAATCTGCTGTCAGGAAAGTGCCTTTATTTGCTGAGACATCTTGCCGGCACCCCAGCTCCCAGCATCCTCACCTGCTGCTTAGGCTGCTGAGTCACAGTCTCCTCATACCCAGGCGGCTCCTTCTTCAGCAGAGATGTGGGGGCTGCAAATGAGGGCTGAGGCGGGTGCTCCAGGTCCATCTGGGCAGGTGGGTCAGGGGCTGGAGAACCAGGCTGAGACAGAGGCTAAATGGGAAAATCACTTGTTGGTGGGGGTAGAGGCTGAAACATGCCAGGGTGGGGAAGGGCCGCCCTCACTGCCCACAGGTCGTTAGCTAATGAGCTTTTGGGAGCGTTCATGGAAGCCACTAGGGAAGAAGAAATACAGGATGGGTAAGCATGATGCTGTGAGGGTGACAGGGACACCCAGCCCAAGGAGGCCACTCTAGGGAGCAGGATCCTGAGTCTGAGGCTGCAGCTTATATGGTCAGGGTTCACTCTCCACCCATCCATGAGCCACCCAGCCCCTGCCCTTCAGCTACCTGCCGGGGGCTCCCAGTGGGCAGGCCAGGGTCATCTGCACTCTTATTGGTCACTGTGAGGATGAGGTGAGTCCCTGTAGAGTCAGTGACCAGAGTAGGAGGGGTGACCCTTTTGAGGAAGCTGGTACCCTGTGGGCCCAAGAGCAGCTGGGGGGCAGGGGCCAGATCTGGCTCAGGCGGCCCGGCTTCCTGCTTCACCACCACAGGTACGGGCCCTGGGGCTGGGGCTTGAGTGTCTCCGTGACTGGTAGTGGGAGCCACCAGGCCAGGGCCAAAGGCACAAGCAGAACCCTGAGGCTGGCTGCTGAGCTGGCAACTGGAGAAGCTACTTTCTCGCTTCACAGGGCTGCTGGCTGGGGCCGGCTGCTGCGCCCGCTTCTGCTGCTCCAGCTGTAGCCGCAGCAGCTCAACCAGCTGCTGCTTCTGCTGGAGCATTCGGGTCAGCTCCTCAATCTGCTTGTCCTTCTCCTGCAGCATCTGGTCCTTGTCCAGTCCCTCCACCTCAGTCCGTGCACCAGGGCTCAGGCAGCAGGACGCAGCACGGGCACCCTCCTCCTTCACGAGGATCTGCAGTGGGGAGGCCTGCAGGGTGAGCTGTGTCAGCGGCGATGTCACCATTTCACCAAAGGCATCCCCCGGTGTGGAATTCTCATCACCCGTGCTGAGCAGTGACCGCTCTGAGGGGGTGGGAGACACAGGGGGCGTGGAGCCCGTGCTGCCAAACTTCACCATGCCATTGCTGGTTACTGTGGCCACCACCATCTCAGCTGGTGCTAGGCCTGATGTTACAAGAGCTGGCGCTGTGCTCAGCCGGGCCGCAGGGAAGGCGACCACTACCTCACCAGCCTTGGACAGGAGAGAGGTGGTGGCAGGGGCCTTGGGGGCTCCTGGAGCTGGGCTGACTTGGTCTTGGTAGGCACGCAGGCGCTCAATCAGCTCTGTCTTGGTGCCAGAGACGGGCAGTGACCGCAACTTCAACTCCTGTTTCAGCTCTGCCACCTGCAGGGGTTGAGAGCTTAGCAGCGTGGGAAAGGTAGGGGCTAACAGTATGTGAGTCTGTCCTTCATCTGGGTCCCACTGGCCATTCCAGATGAGACCCTGCAAGGCCCTCCCTTAGAGCAGACTTCTCCAGCCCCAAGTGGTGCCTGCAGCTCAGTGACTTCCCTGGTGCCCTGGGTGAGGAAAGCTCACGGAATACAAGAACCTCGAGCTCATAAAAATCCTAAGCAGAAAGAGAGGACCTGAGTCCAGCTGGAGCCCATCGGCCCAAGTCTTGCAGGGATCCAGGTCATGACACAGGAGGACACGTGTTCAATAGAAAACTTGGCCTATCCCATCTTCTGCTCAGGGGCAGAGAAAACAGGCTGGGCCAGGCTGAGCCCCTGGACTGACTAGCAGCAGAGGTGGGTGAAACTGTCCACCCTACCTGCTGCCTGCTCCCCTCCCAGAGGGAACAACCCCCTGCTGCTACTCACATCCACCACACAATAATGGAGAGCACAAGATTTCCCCCGTCCCAGCCCCACACACATACACAAAGGCTGCTACTGCTATGACCACAGGCCAGAGAGGCCTTACAGCAGGCTCTAAGGTGCCCTCTCATGGCAGATTGGATCTGGAGCCTGCTCTGCCTTCCATCCGTGGTCATGGGGCGTCACTGTTTCTGCCTGAAATTTTTTTTTTTTTTTTTGTTTTTTCGAGACAGGGTTTCTCTGTGGCTTTGGAGCCTGTCCTGGAACTAGCTCTTTTGTAGACCAGGCTGGTCTCGAACTCACAGAGATCCGCCTGCCTCTGCCTCCCAAGTGCTGGGATTAAAGGCGTGCGCCACCACCGCCCGGCCCCCTAGTCTTCATGGGAGAGGCCTAGTCTTCCAGTGAGAAGGGATCAGCTCCCTACCTTCATGTCATCCAGGTTGGCTGGCAGGGCTCCTGGTTTGCCAGCCAGTGCAGTGCTGTTCTGCCGTGCCAGCCCACTGGGCCCTGGGGTGCCTGAGCTGGAACTGCTGCTGGTGGAAAGGCTGCGTGATGGGGTGGGGGCACTGCTTCCGGGAGTCTCGCCTGCTGGCCTGAGGCAGGACAGAAATAAACAGCTTCAGTACCCCCTAGTTTCTGCAGGCAGTGGCCATCTGCAGAACCTCAGGGACCGTGTTCCTACTTGGGAGGGGCAGGCAGGATGGCCTGGTAGTTGTAGTGCTGCTGCTGTTGCTGCTGCTGCTGGTTGAGGATCTGCAGCTGCAGGAAGAGCTGCTGCTGCTGCAGGATCTTGGCGTAGGAGGAGTCCATGGCGGGCGCCCCCTTGTCCGGCTTTTGGTCCGGGGGGATGTACTGGTGGTACTTGAGCTTCTTCACCTTTGGCTTCAGCTCCTTGGCCTTCTTGCTGCGCTGTGACTTCTCGCTGGCAGACTTCGGTTGGCTTTGCTGAGGGGACACAAGACAGAGTCTTCAGGGGCCACCCCAAGGAGAAACAGCCTAGCCCCATGCCCAGCATCTTCTGAGGAGGTACCCACCCCTACTCTGTGAGACTGTCTGTCCTAAAAGACATGGCAGGCTGGAGAAAAGACCAACCAGATGGATCTGCACAAGTGTCACCATGACCCTGAGCAACATAAAAACTGAGCTCAGCAGCATGGCCATGCTCCAGAGCCCCACCTAGGAAGGACGCTCAGAAGACACTTGCCCAAGGCTGCACAGTGACCTTGTTCTTGATACAGCCCAGGATGCCACAATCTTTTGTTTGTGCCCCATAGGCTCCTGGCTGGCATAACTTTAGGGCCTGGATGATCAGAGTGTTCAGGTCAACCCAAAAAGGTCAGGGGGGCAATGACAAAATTCCTGCCCTTTAGGCAGGTTGAGATAGACGAAGGCAAGTTATCAGTGTCCCAGAGAGGACACTGGGAGCCTAGACATTTCTAAGCAGATAAAGGTAACATGGGTAGAAGATGATGCAGAGATCGGATGGACTGAGCACGTGGCACTGGTGATCACAGGAAGGTCTGGCAGAGGCGGCCACACGGACATGCGGCAGTGAGGAGCTGGGCTCCTGGGGACCAGGAAGATGTCTGGTCTTGACACTATGATGGCCACGGGCACCCAGACTGCAAAGGGAAGAGGCGGCCAAGGATAGCCTCACCCTAAGGCAGGAGTCAGGGAAAAGATAAAGAAGGAAAGCCATGACCTGGGAGAGGACGGTGCTTAATCTACTGCTGGCACCAGGAGTCAAACCACAAGCCAGTCAAGAGCAAGCACAGGCCAGCGTGTGGTCAGAAAAGGCCATGTGACATGGAGAGGTAGAGAAGCTGGGGACCTCTGGGATACCATGGGCTGTAAAAGAAGACCGTGCAGGTCTCAGAGCAGCGCCTGCTGAAGAGGCCAGTGTGGGGGCATCAGGGACTACTGCAGATGAACAGGAGGCCCCTCGCCAATTGAGCACTCAGTGAATACCAGAAGAGAAGAATCTGGACAGTTCCTGGGCTGCAAGCCATCAGTACCTCCCACACTCAGGCTAATGGAGAAGGCTGTGGGTAGCCAGGAGCTGCCATGTTGGTATACGGTGTGTATGGGGAGGGGGCCAAGAGAAAGAGAGAGGGAGCAGAAAGGACAGATGAAACTACTGGGACGTTGTAGGTGGCTCTAACATTGACCTCTGTGCAGCTGATAACTCCAACCCCCTGTGCACACAAGGCCAGCAAGCCAAACCATGGGCTTCCTGTAACCTCTACTCCCTAAGGGACTTCAGGGGTGGCTAAAAACAGGGAGGCCACAGGGCCAGTGGCATGATCCCCAGCACGCCCTGCTGAGGTCAGTCACCTGTGGCACAGACTCCCGCTGCTTCAGGAGGCAGAAGATGGAGCCCTCAGGCACAAATGACTGGCTCACTGTGCTTGCCATGGGCTGAACGTGGTGTGCCCCTGCTGAAATGTTAGAGCTGAATTCACTATGAGGTATGACGAGGATGGTGGCTTAACTTGTACGTAGAGGGGGCCTCAGAGTGACTACGAATACATAAGGTCATCATAGGATGGAGCCCCCATGACTTGGACACCGAGCCCCGCTACCATGGATTAGTGTATTAAGCCAAGAAAAAAAAATACAGCTGGGCAGTGGTAGCACGCACCTTTAATCCCAGCACTCAGAAGGTAGAGGCAGGTAAATCTCTGAGTTTGAGGCCAGCCTGGTCTACAGAGCTAGTTCTAGGACAGCCAGGGCTACACAGAGAAACCCTGTCTCAAAAAACCAAAAATCAAATGTTAACTGTGTGCACAAACATCACAGTGTGCATGTGAAGGCCAGAAGAGAGCCTGTGCGAGTCTGTACTTTCCTCCCGCAGTGAGTGGGCCGGGGGATCACACTCAGGATGTAAGGCTAGTGGCAAGCGCCTTTACCCTGGCCCAGGCTAAGATGGTGTCAGTGGGCTACCACAGTAAGTCAGTGTTACCAGAAGAAATTCCCACATCACCTTAGGCTGGGTCCTTGGCCCTGGAAGATGTGCACACACACCCCTTGCAGTTCTCACTAGAATGACATCACAGCAGGACTTCAAACACAGGAAGGGAGGACCACTACTGGCAGAAGTACCTTAATGAGTGTGGGGGCAGGCTTGGCGGTAGGGACGGTGGTTCCATTGGTGAGGCTGGGGGGCAGCAGAGGTGGGGGAGGCAGAGGAGGCTGCTCTGTCAGGAAAAGCGTCTCTCCAGGATCCGGACCCACTGGGAGCTGAGAAAGAACCTGAGAGGGAGGTGAGAAGTGAGGACCCTGGCACTCCTAAATGGATCCTTGTGGCCGGAGGACAAAGGGGTAAGTGGCAACCAGGGGAATGATACAAGGTACAAAGCCAGGCTGGTAGGGAGAGAACGAGAGAGGGCGGTCAGAGGTGGCCGCACATCACATCACTGAACTGAGCGCATGTGGACCAGCAGGTAGCGAGGAATAGAGCCAGCAGAGTGGGTGGGCCGGGGAGGCCGAGACCCCAGCCACTCCAGTCCAGCCTCTATGCTCAGGCTGCTAGACTTAGGGTCCACTGCTGACCCCCACACACCTAACCCTCAGGCATAGTAGGAACTGCCCATCTTGCCCAGGACAGAGGCCTGACTCTGGGCAGCCTCAGCAAAGGTGAACTCACCTGAGTGGGTGATGTGGAGGTGGCACTGGGCAGTGGCTCGTTGACTCGGGGCTCCAGGGGTGATGGCACTGAGCCCTGGGACTCATGGCTGGCAGGCTGCTCAGGGGATAAGGCGTCACTGCTGTCCTCATCAAAGGAGGAGCTGTCTGCGACCTTCGGGTAATTCACCTGGCCCACTGAAACACAACGCGGCGCCCTGTGAGACTCCTGCAGCCAGGTACAGGGACCCAGCTGGGTCCGAGAGGCACAGTAAAGAGAACCCAGTGACCGGCCTGCCTTGGTACAGAGCTCAGATGCAGTCAGCGTTCCAAAACAGGCTTGCCAGAAGCTGCCTAGGTTACTAACGGCTGAAGGAAAGCCCGGATTTTTGGCCTTGTATTTTGTTCTCTCCAATGCTCACGGTCCATTCAGTGAAAGGCATGGGCCTGCTGCTCAGAGGTCACAGTGGAAAGTGAGCACAACTCCTCCTTAGGGCGCCAAAAAAGGCCACAACAGTCTAAGGTTCTGAGGCTACAGAGGGAGGCTCCCTGGAAAGGGACACCCACCTCACTGATAGCCCAGCTCAGAGGAAGTGCGACCCCCTTCAAAGGCCTGTGAACTGAAGACCTGGTGCCTGGGCAGCAAAGGTGCCAGGACAGTCTGCTGACATCTTGTCCCTGATTGGCCCTGAGCCATATCCTGACAGAGCTTACTGACACAGGGCAGAAGCAGGGACAAGAGCCCCAGTGTGGGAATCGCAGTGGCAGTGAAGGGGCGGAAACGAAGGCTAGGAGGATGTGTCAAGAGGCATGTCACAACCACTGCCTCTACAGCCAGGGGAAGAGGTGGGGACCCAGAAGAAAAAGAGGAAGAAGCCCACAACCTCTTCCTCTCCAGCCGTAACCTGAGGTTTTCTACACCCAAGGGACTGAGGAGGAACACCTAAGTTTCTCCCTCACCAGTGGACTGTGCTGATGGGCTAGGAAGGTGGGGCTTGCCCTTCTATCCCTCACCTGTCCCTGCACTTCATGCCAATCCTACAAACATTCTTCTTCCCCCAGCAAGGGACCAGTTCAGAGACAGCAGCCAGGTGGAGCCAAGGATGTGACAATGATGATCCAGGCAAGAGAGACTATAGCTCACACTGATCTGGGCCCATCCTGAAGAAAGCCACTAGCCATGCTGAGAGGACGGAGACCATGTCCTACACCCAGCCCTACCCACTGGGAGGTGGTGGCTGGGGACGTTGGAGCTGAACAGATACTCTTCTGAAAGGGCAGGCTGAGGACAGACACCCAGGTCTGAGGGAGGGAGTGGCCTAAAGAGACAGTGGACATGAGTGTGTGGGTGAACACTAACCAGGCTCTCAACAGCCCCTCCACTGCTGTCTGAGACAAACATGGACCTGGGTTCCACGTCCTCCCAAGGGCCTCCCCTGAATGTCTCCTCACCAATAATGGCTTCCTTCAAGCTGGACTCCACAGGCAAGATGTTCTTCTCCACCAGCTCCATGGGGCCAGGCCTCTGTGCGATCTTTTCATTGAGGTCGTCGGCCAGCCTGGCTCTCTTCAGCTTCAGCTGCTTCGCCTGGAGAGAAGGCTCAGCCGAGGTCTCTACCGTGGAGAGAAGGGGGCTCAGCAAGATGGAAGGATGGTCCTGGTCTTGCCCCGGGACCTCCAGGGCAGTGGGAGCAGACACAGCAGAGTGAGATGCATGTCCAGGCAGAGGAGGGTAAGCTGGCCTCCAGTGTCACAGGATGAGGGCCAGGCCAGATAAGGGACAGTTCCTGCTCCACTTAGGCCTGGGCCACCAAGGCAAACTGTTCTTTGTTTGGGCTTCAGTTGCAAAATGTGGGGTTCTGCCTTGAGGTCTTTTCCAGGCTCCCACTGACACCAAACTTAGCAAACAACGAGTGGGCATGTGTGCGCCACTCTCTAGACCCAAGCCTTTCCTTTGCTAAAATTACAGAAAGTAGGTGGGGCTGGGCCGGCTGCCGTGTATCTACATGAGTGTGCCTGCCATCACAGGAGCTCAGGTAAAAGCCAGTGAGTGCGTGAGCGAACAAGTGAGCAAATGAATCAAAAAATGAAGGGCACCTTTTAGAAGCAAGATGGGCTCTGTCCCACCAGTGGATGGTGGACCCAAGAGAGGGCTCAGGTCAACCTGGGCGAATGAGTCCAGGCTTCTCACACACTCCCAAAACCAGTGGCAGCCAACAGCAGAAAGCGGGAAGGCACAAGAGCAGAATGAAAATGGGGTCAGATGGGGAAGAACCTCCAACCTCACACACCTTCCAGAATGTGCATTCTGACCAGTTCCGATCTCTCCGGCCGGGAACGGATCTTCCGTTTCAGATAGTCCTCGGTCTATGGAAAAACACAAATAAACTTATGCATGAACAGGACCACAAAACATGCTTTTGCTGTAGTGGCTGCTGCTATTCACTTTAGCAGCATGGTGACTCAGGGTCCTGAGGGCCGCAAGGGGAGGTGTGAGTCTATACACAGCCTTCAGGTGCATCTGTGCAGTCCCTTCTCAAGCCTCTATGTGGTTAAAACTGTTCTCTCATTTTTCCAGACAGGGTTTCTCTGTGTAGCCCTGGCTATCCTAGAACTTGCTCTGTAGACCAGGCTGGGCCTCTTAACTCACAGAGATCTGCCTGCCTCTGCCTCCTGAGTGTTGGGATTAAAGGCGTGTGCCACCACTGGCTAAGACTTATTACTTATACTACAGAAGTAATTAAAATTAGAAAACAAGCCAGGCGATGGTGGCGCACGCCTTTAATCCCAGAACTCGGGAGGCAGAGGCAGGTGGATCTTGGGAGTTCGAGGCCAGCCTGGTCTATAAGAACTAGTTCCAGGACAGGAACCAAAGCTACAGAGAAACCCTGCCTCGAAAAATCAAAAAAATAAAAAAATTAGAAAACAAGAAACAGTAACCAGCTTCAACAGAACTGTTCATGGTCATGTTTTGCCCCTGTTATTCTTTCATGTAGTTTGATTCTGCAGAGCTGTAATCATTCTGGATGTATGTAATTTAATGTCCTGTTTCAAAAACCTTGCATTGCGTGATCTCAAGAGCATTTTCAATTCAGTCTGAATGACTGGAAATGCAATACTAATTTTGATACATGGTGTCAGAGCTCTAGTTCCTTAAAGTCCCATGTCCTCATTTCTGCATTTATTAGGCACTGCAGAACTAAACCAGTCCCTCAACAACCACTGAGCCCCTGCTGCTTGAGGCTAACGATGAGCGTGCGACTGCAGAGCCCACACAGGTCACCTCTGCAGCAACATCATTCAGATTCCAAGTCACGAGAGAGGACAGGAGGGCAGGCTAGGTTAGTGTTAGAAAAGAGGTCACTGTAGAGGCCCGTCTGGTCCTCATGCTACTGGCTGCCGTGGGCTCTGGGCGCCTCAGCCCATCTGCAGCAAGCAGAACCGGGTGCTGCACAGCTCTCACAGACGGCGGCCCTAGCAGTGGCCAGGGGGGATATAGCACTGGAAAGTCTGGAGGAACTCAGGCAGTGCCGGGAGCACCCACCAGAGAAGTCACATCTGTTCAAATACATCTCTTGTCTCTTGGGTACTGAGTCATAATAGCCTTAGTAACAAACAGTAAATCTATGAAGGATGCCCTCTGGCTAGAGCCTGGCTACCTAGAAGTTACTAAGGAGGGACAACCAGAAAAACAGTCTGCTTCTGGTGCAGAAGGTAAAGAGAAGGGCTTTGTGGCTGATGTCACTGAAGGTATTCCTGGGGCTGGAGAACACAAGCAGCTGACGGGGAAAGAACCAGTCACACAGTGGGCCATGTCTGAGAGCTCCTCTGAAACCTGAGGCTGCTGCAGCAACCAGGAATGGGCCTCCATGAGATGCTGTTGGCTTGGGGGTTACAGACATAGGGAACAGTGATGTGACCAGCATCCCATAAGGCATCCCTTGGGAACACAAGCTGACACACAGTGCTGCCTCTTACTCAGATGCAAAAGTAGTTTTTCAAAGCTCTGAATTGGTATAATTGAGTAAAGCAAGTTATGCTGTGACCATGCCAATGTCCTCATTTTTCATATTTTAATTAAGACAGTTTAGTGTGGGCTTAAATATTAAACCTCTTATTGTAATTTTGAAGTCATTTGGGAACAGATGTGCAACACATGCACCTGTTATGTGAATGTATTTACCATGTGTTAGTAATAAAATTAT